>NC_089749.1:1885581-1890581 GCF_040412425.1 Macrobrachium rosenbergii | reverse complement strand
AATATAGAAAAACGTCTGTGCGCAATTATTGGCTATGGATGTTTTTTGGATCGGTGTAATTGTTTACAAAGGGAGTTCAACACTTTGGACATAATAATGTTGAAAATGCTTTTGGAGGACTAACTAGCCATCTACATGGAAAGGCCAACAAGATTAAGTCTGCTTTCAGGAACTGGAACGACGAGATTGAACCTGATTGAACCATTCGGAAGGAAGAATTTCATATCCGAAAGAATGAGGATTTAGAGGAGTTAAGGAAAGAGTGGTCCTGTGTTGAAGAGCTTCGAAAAATTCTTGTTGATGCTCAGGACAGGATAAGGAAAATGGGAAGCATAAAGAAGACCCTTCGTAGAATAACAGACGTTTGAAGAAGAAAAATGAAGAAATGGAGGATGCCACGATTTAGAAAGAAAAGGATATCGAACAACTGAAGGACTTCCTCGCTCGCCAAGAAACAAAACTTGGAAAATGAAAAAAATGTGAATGAGGTCTTCATCGTCTGTCTCGAGGAAAAGGTGAAGGTCCATTACGCAGAGGGAAAGGAGATGAGGAAAGAGCTGGAAGGACACCTGCGAGCCTCACGCCAAGAAGTTCATGTTCCTTGAAGTTCTTGGACCCTCTCCAGGCCCGCTTCCTCAGCCTGGCAGGATACCTGCCCTCCTTCGAGGACGCAGCTTCTGGGTCGGACCCTTCCCTTCAAGGCTGCCCTCAAGAGAATGGCGAGCCTTGGGGGCTTTTGGGCCTCATCCTTGAGGTTTTTGGGCCCTCTCCAGGCCCACTTCCTCAGCCTGGCAGGATACCTGCCTTCCTCCGAGGAAGCAGCCTCTGGGTCAGACCCTTCCCTTCAAGGCTGCCCTCAAGAGAATGGCGAGCCTTGGGGCTTTTGGGCCTCATCCTTGAAGTTCTTGGGCCCTCTCCAGGCCTGCTTCCCCACCTGGCAGGATACCTGCCTTCCTCCGTGGAAGCAGCTTCTGGGTTGGACCCTTCCCTTCAAGGCTGCCCTCAAGAGAATGGCGAGCCCTGATGGCTTTTGGGCCTCATTCTTGAAGTTCTTGGGCCCTCTCCAGGCTCACTTCCCCAGCCTGGCAGGATACCTGCCTTCCTCCGAGGAAGCAGCATCTGGGTCAGACCCTTCCCTTCAAAGCTGCCCTCAAAAGACTGGCAAGCCTTGGGGGCTTTTGGGACCCATCCCTGAGGGACTTGGGCCCTCTCCAGGCCTGCTTCCCCAGCCTGGCAGGATACCTGCCTTCCTCCGAGGAAGCAGCCTCTGGGTTGGACCCTTCCCTTCAAAGCTGTCCTCAAGAGACTGGCGAGCCCTGATGGCTTTTGGGCCTCATTCTTGAAGTTCTTGGGCCCTCTCCAGGCCCGCTTCCCCAGCCTGGCAGGATACCTGCCTTCCTCCGAGGAAGCAGCCTCTGGGTCAGACCCTTCCCTTCAAAGCTGCCCTTCAAAGACTGGCAAGCCTTGGGGGCTTTTGGGACCCATCCCTGAGGGACTTGGGCCCTCTCCAGGCCCGCTTCCCCAGCCTGGCAGAATACCTGCCTTCCTCCGAGGAAGCAGCCTCTGGGTCGGACCCTTCCCCTCACTTTACTCTTGGCTTTCTCTTACCCAGCTTTTCAAATATGACACTTGCTCTCTCTGAGGGCTTCCAGATGATTTGAAGCATCTCGGAAATTGTTCCTGGATCCTTTGGAGTTCGGCGCATGCGTGAATGACATTTCTCTCATTCTTCCAGGAGCTTGAGACTGAAGGATTCCAAAATGTCTTCAAGGAAAATCCCGAAAGTTTTAGATCATTTTAATATTGCGTTAACCATTACTTAGAGTTCTTTTTCTGACACATATGCAGTTTCTTTACTTTAACGAGCCATCTTCTATAATCTAATGGGATTCCCTCTTACTGATATATATAGATATCTCCCGACGATAAGAGAAGACTTCTGGGTATTATTGAAGACGTCTTCACGACTCCAGGATCCTTTAAAGCAGTCTTCAGCTCCTGAAGTATTCCTGTAGAGTCCATTGTGTGTTTCCAAAGGCTTCAGAGCCGGAAGATCGTCTTGAAGCCTTCAGAAGCCCCAGAAGCCTCCAGAATTCATCTCCAAGAACATGGGCTTATTCATCTCCAAAAACGTGGGCTTCCCCCAAAGAAATCTTCACAGCCTTTCGTCTCTGATTTCTTCTCCATAAAACCATGTTCTTTAGTATTGTGCAAGAAATCCAAAGGCTACAGAGCCAGAAAATTGTCTTGAAACCTTCGGAAGGCCCAGAAGCCTCCGGAATTCCCAGATTTCCTATTGTCATCCCGGGGATGACAAACATGATCCGGACACGATCCACTTAGAACATAAAGGGTATATACCTGAAGTTGCAATCTCTATACCAGTGCTACGTAGTTCGGTGGTCTTCCACCAGGGTGGTGTTGCAAAGACTAGCTGCCATGTTTTTAGGTCTGGTAACCGGCAAATTGAACCGGGCTCGGTGCAATCGTGAGTTTTTTTATCTTTAATGTTTCATGAGTAAGTGTTTAGCGAACGTTTACATTTAGTAAGTAAGTGTTTAGTGAATGTTTATGTGTAAGTGTTTAGTGAATTTTGAGTTTTAAGGTCTAGTGAATGTTTTGTGAATGTTAGTGAATGTTTAGTGTGTAAGTATTCAGTGAATGTTTGGTGTGTAAGTATTTAATGAATGTTTAGTGAATGTCTTGTAAATGTTAGTGTTTAGTGAATGTTTGGTGTATGAGTATTCATTGAATGTTTAGTGTTTAGTGAATGTTTAGTGTGTAAGTGTTTAGTGAGTGTTTAGGGTTTAGTGAAGGTTTAGCGTATGTTAGTGTTTAGTGAGTGAGTATTCAGTGAATGTTTAGTGAGTGTTTAGGGTTTAGTAAATGTTTTGTGAATGTGAGTGTTTAGTGAATGTTTAGTGTGTAAGCATTCAGTGAATGTTTAGTGAGTGTTTAGGGTTTACTGAATGTGTAGTGACAGCTTCGTGCTTAGTGAATGTTTAATGTGTAAGTACTCACTGGATGTTTAGTGAGTGTTTATGGTTTAGTGAATGTTAGTGTTTAGTGAATGTTTAGTAAGTATTCAGTGAATGTTTAATGAATTTCTTGTGAAAATTAGTGTTTAGTGAACGTTTAGTATGTAAGTGTCTAGTGAGTGTTTAATGGGTGATTAGTGAATGTTCATTGACTGTTTAGTGTTTAATGAGTGTTTTGGGATTTAATGGGCATTTAGGGTTTAGTGAGTATTTAGTGTTTAACGAGTGCTTAGGGATTAGTGATTGCTTAGTGAATGTTTAGTGCATAGTGAGTACCTAGTGAATGTTCAGTTTCTAGTAAGTGCTTATCTTTTAATGAATGTTTAGGATTAAGTGAGTGTTTACTGAGTGTCGGGGTACAGTGAGTATTTAGTGAGTGTTTAGTGAGCGTTTAGTGTACAGTGAGTGCTTAGTGAGTGTTCAGTATTCAGTGAGTGTTTAGTGTTATTGAGTGTGAGTTCATAGTAAGTGTTTGTTTAGTGAGTGTATAGTAAGTGTGGGTACTTAGTGAGTGTAAGTGTATTGTGAATGTCAGTGTTTAGTGATAGTACATTATTGTTTAGTTATTGTTTAGTGACAGTTTGCAAAGAAAGCCCTGTAATTTACAGGAACCGTTTACGCTAAACATTGCTTAGATCTAAGAGCAGATGTAACGTTAAGCCTTGACCACAATAAATTGGAGTGCTTAGGCCAACTTGTTTTTGTAAGGTAGTTTTTTCTGAGAAATTGTGTCAAGTAATAATAATTATAATAATGATGATAATAGTAATAATAATAATAATAATAATAATAATAATAATAATAATAATAGTAAAAATAATATTAATAGTAATAAGATAATAATAATAGTAAAAACATATAAATAATGTTAGTAATAAAATATAGTACAATGAGTTGGACCGAGACCTTTCAATATGGCCTTCCGAGGTCACACGTTCGGCAGGGAGATGGCCACTCCAGTGATTGACGCTCTGTGCTGCCAACATAAGTGTTGTGATAAGGCTCCCAGCACATGCTTTTCATATGCATATATATATAATATATATATATATATATATATATATATATATATATATATATATATATATATATATATATATATAGAGAGAGAGAGAGAGAGAGAGAGAGAGAGAGAGAGAGAGAGAGAGAGAGAGAGAGATAGATAGATAGATAGATAAAACCTCAGGGGTTTAATTCAACATTTGATGTCTCAGAATAAGAAGGCAAATTTTTGTGTATAAATTCATAAGTGAAAAAATGTTTCTGCAAGCTGCTTTTTCTGTGTGACTGATTAGAGTGGATTCATGTTTGTTTATGTCTGGACGCCTGTGGGTGCTTGGTGGGATAGCTGGCTATATTGCCAGGTGGCTTTATATTTGGGCATCTTTTTACAGAGGGCTGCATGTTTGAACATGTCTGTTACAAGTGGCAGCACGGTTAGGCATATCTGCTTACAGGTGACTGCATGTTTAGGCGTGTCTTTTTACAGGTGATTGCATGTTTGGACATGTCTGCTTACAGATGATTGCTTGTTTGGCCATGTTTGTTGAAAGGTGGCTGCATGTTTAGGCATATTGGTCACAGGTAACTTCATGTTTGGGCATGTCTGCTTACAGGCGGCTGCATGTTTGGACATGTCTTCCTGCAGCCAGGTGCATGTTTGGGCATTTCTGTTTACTGGTGGTTTCTTGTTTGAACATTTCTGTTCATATGTTAGGGTATATCTGCATACAAGTGTCTGAATGTTTGGAAATATTTGATCAAAGGAGGGTACATTTTTGTAAACATTTTCTTACTGGCAGTTGCATGTTTGGGCATGCCTGTTCACAGGTGGCTGCATATTTGGGCTTGGTGGGTTATAGGTGGCTGCATGTTTGGGCATGTCTAGTTACAGTTGGACGCATGTTTGAGCATGTCTGTTCGTTGGTCGTTGCTTGTTTGAGCATGTCTGCATACAAGTGT
>NC_089749.1:1855581-1880581 GCF_040412425.1 Macrobrachium rosenbergii | reverse complement strand
TGTAAAGTACGACAATTTACACATGCAGTATTATTTTTGGCTCTTACATACAAATTCTTCATTTATATATAGGGCTTTTCCTTTCACTTTTCATCTGGTATATATTGAATAATCATTTTTATGTCTCTCAACTAAATAATTGATTGGTTTATTTTACACTGATGAAGCTCGATGTTTATTTAGATGTAAAAGGTCTCAGGATATCTCAGTGTTTCTTGGTCAGTTTAAGTTTAAAGCAAAAATTAAATTGAGAAAAGAGAGATTGCTGAAAAAAGCCGTCGGCAGAGAGAGCAAGATAGAGAAAACTGGAAAGGTAGATAGATAAATAGACAGTCAGCAACTCGTGCAACTAAGACACTTTGGCCTGCTGTCGAAAATGAAATAAATCAACTCGGGCCTTAAAGATCAGGTAGCAGATAACGATGTGATTGTGCGATGTCAAGAGATGGATTCTATAAAGGACAAAAGGTAGAATTTGTGTTGTGAATTCAGTTTGTTCATTAACTGATGATTGTCTTCCTTCATAGAGACAACCTCTCTCTCTCTGTTTTGTGTCTAAGTTAGTTAAAATAAATAAGGAAAATAAAGCACTTCATGGAACTGTCTGTCTTTTCCCTAATCTCTCTCTCTCTCTCTCTCTCTCTCTCTCTCTCTCTCTCTCTCTCTCTCTCTGTTTTGTGTCTAAGTTAGTTAAAATAAATAAGGAAAATAAAACACTTCATGGAAATGTCTGTCTTTTCCCTAATCTCTCTCTCTCTCTCTCTCTCTCTCTCTCTCTCTTGAAAGTCCCAACTTTACTTTTCCTGATATTCTAAAGCACTCTCTCTAATTCTCTTGTAAACATATTTTCCTTCAACCTCAAGAGTGATCTCTCTCTCTCTCTCTCTCTCTCTCTCTCTCTCTCTCTGTTTTGTGTCTAATAAATAAAGAAATAAATAAGGAAAATAAAACATGTCATGGAAATGTGCTATCTTTTCCCTAATCTCTCTCTCTCTCTCTCTCTCTCTCTCTCTCTCTCTCTCTCTCTCTCTCTTGAAAGTCCCAACTTTACTTTTCCTGATATTCTAAAGCACTCTCTCTAATTCTCTTGTAAACACATTTTCCTTCAACCTCAAGAGTGATCTGTGTGTGTGTGTGTGTGTGTGTGTGTGTGTGTGTGCGTTTCATTACGGTTTGGGCTGGATTCAGGTAGCAGAATGTCATATTCTTAAGAAATAAGAAGTCTAGAGCTTTAGGGAATTTCGTTACCAAGTAAATGAGTATCAAATACCAATTAGTAAATAAAAAGAAATATTCCTTTGCCTTTCGCAAACCTTTCCTAGTTAATTACACTATTTCAAAACCTGAAATCTTTTGGCAGTGTTATTTCCGAGGCAAGTGTTTAGTAATATCGTAAGTAAATTCACTTCATTTTGTTCTGAACGCAAGAGATGCCTTGAAGCCGAAGTCAGCAATTATTTTGAAGTGATTTCATTTACTCGGCAAACAGGCGCTCTCATTTCAAAGAGCTGGTTTACCCTGTTTCCAGTAATAAACAGAACATTATTGGGATCGAAACTGGCACTTAGGCTCTCTCTCTCTCTCTCTCTCTCTCTCTCTCTCTCTCTCTCTCTCTCTCTCTCTCTCTATATATATATATATATATATATATATATATATATATATATATATATATATATATATATATATATATATATATATATATATATATATATAATATATAATTTGTCACTTGTTGCCAGCTACGTATGTAATTGTAATAGCCACAGGCACACACGCTTATATATATACACACACACACACATACATATATATATATATATATATATATATATATATATATATATATATATATATATATATATATATATATATATATATATATATATATATATATATATATATATGTTGAGCAGGAGCAGGAACAAACATGGCCAAGTATTATTATTTGTCCCTACGGATTCCTCATTTAGCTGAATGCAACCTCAGGGATCTGTACAATAAATAATGAACAATATGAGTTTGTAAGTTGTCTAAAAATCACGCATACATAAATCAAATGTTTGTAAATTCTTCCTGAAAGAAATCATCGTGCATATATTGGAGGCGGGCATAAAAAGGAAGCTTTTTTTTTCTGCGGTTGTTGCTCGGATATCCTAATTGCTAGTCAGGCATTTTGAATGGCGGAGGGGACATCATAACTTATATAAAAAAAAGAGCATCTTGATTGGTGGAGCAATCATTATTTTTAACAGATGAGGATTCCAGCTTTGTACCACCGTCCTGATTGGCAAAACAAGTGTGGAAAATGGCAAATCATTAAGATTGAAGAAAAGGCATCATGGTTGGTAAAACAGGTATTGTGCTTGGCAAATCGGGTGTTGCTATTGTCAGGACAGTCACTAACATTGACGGAAAAGGCATCATGGTAGACAGGACAGGTGTATATGACTGGGGAATAAGGCATCGTGGCTGGGAGAGCTGGAATCATAGTTAACAGAAAGGGTTTCTTATTTGACTGAACAGGCATCATGCTGGCAATTAGGCATCATGGTCAATAGAGGCATCAGGACTGACAGAAATGGCAAATGATTGCTAGGACATTTAGTGATGCTGGAGTAGACATCACGAAGGCTTTGAAACGCTGGAAATGGATGGACTGGCAGTCCAATATAACAATGAAAAGAAGATACTTGCAGTCACATAGATGATTTACTGATCATCCAAACAGCCTATACCTTTAAAATTTTGACTGGATCTGCTATTGCTGTTATTGATGCTGTAATTGTTTTTGTATTTGTCTTCTATCTAGTTATTTTCTTCGTGATTTTGATAAGATATATAAAAAAGAGGGTCTTTAGTATTTTATAAGCACACATACGTCAATTAGTTAAATTAGTTCAATCATTACCACACCAGACTGAACATTGGATATTTTGAATGTAACAGTATAGGGAGTATAGTCTCCAACTTTTGTTTTATAACTCTTAGCGACACTAAAACCAAATCTGGTTTCTAATAGTTATATGTTCTTTAGGGCTGTGGCATTTCAGAGATCACTGGAACGGACTTAAAATTCCCTCGTGGAACAAATTTTTACTCTGGTGGATTTGTAAGGAAAAATCAGAAGATACGTTGAATACTTTCGTTATTATTCCAAGTAGTGGTAACAGGAGTACAAGCAGTGTGGAGGTTGTTATTCTTTCTCTTCATTAATTTTAGCTGTCTTCATTAATATTAATATTATTACTTCTGTCAGAATAGTAATGTTATTTGCTTTGATGTTATTTTCTTGTTAGTTTCTGTTTCCATTCATACGAAGTCATACTTATTATTGTTGAAAATATCTCGACTTCAGAAAGTGATATCTCTAATGTTAAGCTCTTGTGATCTACTTAAAAAAAAAAATATATATATATATATATATATATATATATATATATATATATATATATATATATATATATATATATATATATAATTCAGTTTCAGGCAAAACTTAAGACTGGTAATTCCTGTCATTGCCCCATAAATCTAATAGAGATTTGTGGATACTGAAACTTGCACCCCAACATGAAGGTTATTGACGCCGATCTAATAGAGAAGGCTAATACCTTACCCAGAAGTTTTTCGAAAATAGACTTCACAAGGAAAAAGAAAGAAACTTCAGTGAAGGACTTTTCATCGTCAAAACATGATAAATTCTTTGACTTTCAAGAGTTAGAGGCCGCGAAATTACCATGTTCACCTGTCATGTGTTAACACCTAACATTCTTCTTTTGGAACCTTTCCACAGTTTCTTGTTTTGACATTTTCTGTCTGTTGTTGTTGTTGTTGTTGTTGTTGTTGTTGTTGTTTTTGTGGTGGTTTCAAGAGTCTTACCGAGGATTCAAGTTACACTGTGTCCGTGCAAATCGTTAACTTAAAGGTGCGGACGTCCACTTGAAAGGAGTATCTTTGATTCAAAGAACAAAAGGTTCTTGAAATGCCATTGAAGAGAGAGAGAGAGAGAGAGAGAGAGAGAGAGAGAGAGAGAGAGAGAGAGAGAGAGAGAGGTCTATATACCTGCAGATATTTGAATCACATCTGGCTAGAAGTTGGCGGTAGCTACATCGAAAAAAGAAACTTACTTCTGGAGAAAACATGTTAGACTAATTTTGTTGAGTAGAATTATTTAAAAGTGATTTTCAGATCACGTCCTAAGTATCAAATCCTTATGATCTTCCAAAATAAAAGAATAAAAAAAATAAAAAAAAATAAAAAAGTCTACGCTTCCATTTCTTGGGGCTGTTACCTCGAGACTGAAGTTATCTTTCAAAATTATGTTGTATTTTAAAAGACGCGAAATAATGAATATTGCCACTAATGAAACTGCAAAGAGTAAAAACCACAGCGAAAGAGACAAAAACTGTCGTTTTTTTTTAAGTGAATAACTAAATAGGACTGGGATACATAAGGCTATCAGGAGATTGAATTTTAATCGAGTTGACGTTTTACATGAGTATGAAAAAGTTAATCGCTCTCTCTCTCTCTCTCTCTCTCTCTCTCTCTCTCTCTCTCTCTCTCTCTCTCTCGTAACTGTAAAACCCTTTAAGATTTACAAACCGTCCACTCAATTCTTACCGAACGAATAGCAGAAATGCTCAAGATTCTCACAGCGTAACCAAATCTTTGCATATTTAAATGCATTCAACCGAACATCTTGTCTCTCCCGTTGAGATGAAGAAAAATAAATAGAGGTTCTCAACACTAGAGGAAAATGAACCCCCTCATAAATATTCACTCCCATTTCCATCGAGTTCGCATCACGCAAATGCGTCGTTTGAATCTGACGATAAGTTTGGCCCCAAGGGATTCAGCTGAATGCGTGAACGTTAATCAGATATTACTTTCCGTCTTTATATCTGTGCTTCCAGCGAATTTAATACCATTAGTGCAGATGGCAATCTATAAGTGGTACCTACATTGGTATGGGAGATATTGCCACCACTGAAAGGCTTCGATCGGGAGCCGTCATCATTCTGAGAATTAAGCTTCTCACAGTCGCCATGATAAGAACACTTTCAGGTAACTTTTCAGCTCTTTGAGACTTGCTTGTACTTTTTTCAGATCACTAATAATAGGTAACTAACTCCGTGATGAACTTATACACTCGTGTGTGTGTGTGCGTGTGTGTGTATGTAAATATATACCCTAATATCGAATTCTCTATGCCTTGGGAGTAACTTACACCAGAAGGGAATTATAACTCATAAGTGCATCTGTCCAAGACAGGATTCGTGCCTAGGCCTTAGGTTTCGATAACATGCAGTTATCAATTACAGTTTCCCTTGTATGTAAGTTATTCCCAAGCTGTAGTGAATTCGATATTAAGTGATGCTTGTTGCATAATATTTGTGAGCATTAAAGATTCACGTATGCATCTATATATATATATATATATATATATATATATATATATATATATATATATATATATATATATATATATATATATATATATATATATATATATATATATATATAGATATATATATATATATATATATATATATATATATATATATATATATATATATATATATATATATATATATATATATATATATAATGCATAGTCACCGATAAAAATCAGAATGTAATCGCAAAATCATGACACGTGAAACACTACGTTCACTACTCAGATGTGGCCATGACACAAAATCCTCTTCGATTTTTCCGCTGATTAAGATATGTGACTCTTCGTATTGAAGAACTTCATTAGAAAAAGAAATCCGTATATGTTTGGGGTATGTGTCTGCGTGTGTGTCTGTGTGTATGTGTATGTGTATGTGTGTGTTATCGGAAGGGGAAGAGACTCGGGGCAGGGTACGGGAGATGAGGTGGGGAAGAGGAGCTGATTGAAGGGAGAACAGCTGTCTCAAGACGAAGGTTAATTAAAGTTCTGTTTTCGCGGAAAGGAAAAGAGATGAAAAGTAAGGCTTTTTACTCCGACAGAAATTAAAGGCTGAAAGAGAGGAGGACATTTGCATTTTTTTAAAATAAGGGTGCTTGCATTTGTCAGCAATGAAATGTTCATAAACAAAATAATGTATTAGCAAATGTACATAACTACGCCTTTATTACTGGAGGGGCATGACTTGAAAATCATTTGAGAAACAGAAGCATTGAAATAGGGACGAACATGTTCATCTGCAACAAAAAACATATAAACCGTAACGAGTGACAATTTCCTTTCTCTCAGCTTTATCGCTTAAATTTACATAAGAGAGAACATTCGAAAACTGAAGTTCCTTCTCTCCACGAAGCCACACTGAAACAAAATAAAGACTTTCTTGTCTAGTTCTAATGTGTTGCAAAAGCACATCTGCGTCGCTGCCAATAAATATTAAATGCTACAGACTCAGGGTCCTTTCTTAATGCCATCCCTCGCAATCATAAAGCCAAACTCTATTTTCTTTCTTCAATGAAACTCGTTAATTGATGTTAAAATGGAAATGTCCTAAAATTATTAAAGACATTTTAAGGCTGGGAATTTATCGTTTAGATCTGAAAAATTCAAATAAGTAATTATAAGATTATAATGAATTATTTTAATAAGCATCTCACCATTTAAATGGCTGCCGCTTCTCTTATATGCTTTTTGACATTCTTAAGTGATTATCTTTATTAGAAATAATCTTCAAATAACCATAGATTCCACTAATCTTAATTAAAAAAAACCCAAATCACAGAAAAATTATAAACAAACAAAATGGTGCTGAAGTTCTACATCATTTGTTGCTCATATTTACTTAACCAGTTTATTCCTGTGCGAAAACCAACTCTTAAGTCCACTATAAGAGTTCTGTACGATCAGCCAGTCTAGATAACGAGTCTGATGGACGTCACAGAGCAGTCTGTAAGTCCACTGATTTTCGGGTGTCTCAGAAAGTATAGACTGAGCTGTATTCCTCTTTACTTGGCCTGTTTTCATCCTCTCATAAAGAGGAAAAGAAACGTCAGACAGGAGGTCCACGCCTTGTGCCTTTGGAACCATGAGGGTGTCTTACTTTGTCAATCAAAATCCTTCCATATACCTTCCCCGGATACTAATTAATGGTAAATCTCCACAATTCTGGTACTTTTCTCCTTTACCTTAATATGGCTTTTATATAATATTCGAAGCGTTTTAAGATAGGAATAAATTCACTAACATATTCTTTGTAGTTTAGGACTAATACTTCAAGACTGTCGGTTAGGTTTTTCACCCAAAATTTGGACCTTTTCCACAATGTCTCTTTTTGGTGTTTATTTACATAAGTCGATAGTGAATACATTTGTCATTCTGGGATATTCCCCAAATTAGGATGATTTGAAAATTTCGATTGACATGGAACTTCATTCATGTAGTTGGAATTACCATACAAGTATTTACAGTAGGAAGAAAATTGTCAACAAAGAATCAATTAATTAGATGATTAACTGACATTCGACCGAATTTTAATCATTTACAATTTTAATTTTAAATTTTACGAGTCAAATTTTAATTACGTTTTTGATGCTTCATAATTCAAATCCTGCGGGTAAAGCCATGACATTCCTAGTGTCGCATTTTTCATGATGACTGATGTCTCAGTAAAGATGAACAGAAAGAACTGTTAATGCAGTATAGCTCAATTTAGCACGGGAATAAATTGGTTAAGTACTTATTGTCTCCTAATTGCTTCATTAGATTTCGAATAAGTTCTTCAGAATGTTGAGATAAGCGTCCAAGATATTGTTGGAGAATTTGTTGATTTAATAAAAAGGCGTTTTGATTAATTATAATTATTATTATTTCGGTGGATGAAACCTATTCACATGGAACAAGCACACAGGGGCTACTGACTTGAAATTCAAGCTGCCAAAGAATGTTGGTTTCAACCTCCTACCACAGACCCCACACTGCGGTAGTAACTGATCATGATGCAGAGCCAGTGATTTTCCAACGCCTTGGGGGAGGCGCGAACTCGCTACATCTCATCGGCATGTCACGCCACTAGCGACTATACCAGCGGACCAATATCATATGAAACAAAGTAACAAAAACAAATAAAAAAAAGACTGCAATGAAAATCGGTAGAAAGGAAGCTATCAAGAGAGAGAGAGAGAGAGAGAGAGAGAGAGAGAGAGAGAGAGAGAATGGCATTTCCAGTTGAAAAATAAAGAAAATATATTTTACAACATCTAAACTGCAGTAAATAAAGACTTCCCAAACGCAAATGTTCTTACCACCAGACGCAGCTGACTTATTACGGAATAGCACTAGAGCTCGAAAATAATCGATTTTAGGACCATAAGAAGGAAACTGTTGACTCTCTCTCTCTCTCTCTCTCTCTCTCTCTCTCTCTGTGTGTGTGTGTGTGTGTGAATTTGCTCCCAGTCAGCTGTATAAAATTCATTTTTAAAAATATTAAAAATAGACAAAGATATCCTCGTTATATTCATCTGTATGCAAGTGCGACTTATTGAATAAAATATCTGCGCATGCATAAGCGTACACACATTAAGGGAATTTTTGCCTCATAAACGGTAAGGGAAGAACGATTCATATTCGAAAATTTTATTGCTAAATTATGTGAGATTTGGAGAATATTCCGTCAGTAACCTAATTCAAGAATTAAATCAAATTACGAGCTAAAATGTTCTCTTTGTAGCATAGATTAAATCGTGTTTGGTTTCATAACTGGATCCTTATTTCCCTCCTCTTGTCAGCATTATAGACACTGTAAATATCCGTTAAGAAAAACGACTGCTGAGCTGAAAGCGTCACTTCCGCTCGTTATTCAACTGCCATTTCCCAGTCATTCATCCTCATGACACCTCACCATTTTCCAAGATTTTATCTCTTTCATGAACGATCTGGTATTAAGCTAATGACTCGACGGCCCCTGAACGCTCAAAAAACTTCCTTGTTCAAACAAGTTAATCAGAGACCTATAAGTAAATTAATAGGAGTCATTAGAAAGGTAATTAGTAAGAGAATAGTAAAGGATGCGCTCCTTTGGGAATGATGGCCGGTAAGGTTTGTACCTAATGAACTGAAAGGTCATATTTCACATAAAATTTCATTTTCATTTATGATAAATCGAGATAATGAACTCCGGCACAGAAAGCGTTGATAGCTCCCAGATTAAATAAAGGAAATACGCTGTGTGAAATTTCAGTATAAGGCCAAAAAAACAAGACTGTGTCTTATAATTCATCTTTCGTCATTCGTTAGACATTGGTTATTCTGTGTTATGTAGTTACTCTAGTTAAAGACGGGATGATTTAAAAGCGTCAACTTTTCTTATTTTGCACTTTTTTTTTATTTCTAATGAAAGGTCCTTTGAGACTTACATATTCATAATCCTCTCAATTACTGAAGTGCATTTCTGTTTTAGCAGTTCTATTCTAAACCTCAACTTTTCTTGTTTTCCAGTTTTTAGTTTTTAATTTTAAATTTCGTATAAAAAGTTCATAAAAAATATACATTCACGATCTCCCTTAATACAACAATTCTATCGTATGTGCTTGGAACAAACATACCTGACGTTCCATATTACACAAATGACGGTCTGAAGCCAGTCTTGTAAAGAAAACTAAATATTATGATAAATATTCGATATCTGGTCTTGTGTCAGCTCAGATACAAGTGTCAAATAATTTACAGATGTTGGAAACGAGGAAATATAATTCCTATAGACTGACAGGCAACGATTACGGAACCGAGTTCCAGATACAGAACCCTTCAGCAACTGCATATCTAATCGTGGGAAAGAGTGACAGTTCCCACTACTATATATACTGTCAGTACACTAGCCAGCAACAGTCCGAAAGCGTATAATAAATTACTATTCAGGGTGGCATCCATCAGACGGCATCCCAAGGTATTTAGCGAAAACAAAAAGACGAGGAAGTAAATATTTTTTTTTAAATTATGTCAATTGAAGGTTACATTAACATATAAGCACACCTGCGTAAGATCAACCCAATGTGCCAAATAAGTAAGAATATCGCATTCAATTGAATTTAGTACAAAGTTAGTGCTCTAATGAGTAAAGGCACCATATATATATATATATATATATATATATATATATATATATATATATATATATATATATATATATATATATATATATATATATATATATATATATATATATATATATATATACACACACACATTCTTTTGTCACTGAAAAAATGAGTCTTGACTAGACAAATTTCTTTTTTCTTGTAGGTAATGATAATAAAAGCACAATTTTCCTAATAAGCAAAAGGAATAACTTTTTACCCTTCCTATCTTTTTTTAATCTTAATGTCGACCGTCTTGCCATTACAGCAGTGGTAAAGGAGGTGGTAATTCAGATTCTCTCTCTCTCTCTCTCTCTCTCTCTCTCTCTGACCTGATGGGTCAGTGGTTAACCTTTCTCTCGTACCGCTCTATTTACCGATATCAATTTCATAGCGATTAAACAAAGTTCCCTTTTCTACCCAACAAATCCTTCCTCCTAATGCATTTACACCAGCTGTAACTACTAAATCCCAATATGCTATTTTAGGATTCAGCTGAATCCTACAAAATAGTCTTTTGCATTTGGTCCGAAATCTCCCACCATCTGCCAAGTCCCAGTAAAACCTAGAAAGTTTTTTTGGTATCCAACCGCGCACGAAGGGAGTTTTTAATACGCTCAGGTGACGGTGGTGGGGATGGAGACTCAAGTGGTGGTGGGGATGTGGGGAAGGTGTAGGGGGAGGGGAATGTTGGAGGGAGGAGGATGGGAAGGAGGCGGGAAGAGAATAAGGAGATAATGGAGGAAAGGAGACTGAAAAGGCTTCACATTTTTAAACTATTCTATATACCAAAGGAATTACGATAATCGTATTAACAGTGATTTCATGATACGTAAGGATCTTGTTCAACTTTTTTTATTATTATTAAACTGTGATAGGTACCACAGCCGCTTTAACGTTATTTTCAACACTGTTTATATAAGCTTTTGCATTCATAGAGAGAAAGAGAGAACTGACAATTAGCCAGTCCCATACATTGTTCACATCTTGTACAAATCAACTGTTTTTATTTATTTATTTTTTTTTTTCCCATTCTTTAGTTCATAATGGAGGTTTCATTTACCGATACCCCATTAATTTTTTATCTGTTTTTAATCAGTTTACATTGATGCGCTGCGGTTTGCAGACTATGGAAATAGCTTGATTATTTGTTAACCTTTGTCTTAACTTATGCTTAATAAACCTTTATAGTCAAGATCAACTTCAAACTGTTTTTGGGACACCAAGAATTTAGCTGAGAGATACAGACGACTTAAACAAATTTTTTTACAAATTTTTGCTCCATTCTTGAACAAAATGAGGCATTTTAATTGCTGATCTTTTTTAACAATTAGTATCATTTAATTATATATTACTACCTGCATTTACCAATTCATGTATTTTCGTAACTATTCAGTATTTCCATGCATTACACTTATTGCAATAGCCATTCAGTTCCTGAATTGACAACAATTGTGATGCTAGTTACAGCTAATATATTAAACTTAATTTTCAGTACAAAGAGCCTCAACATTATTCGCATGAAGGGGAAAACAAACAAAGCTGAAATATTCCTTATTTAATATTTCTGTTCCAATATTGATTTCCGTCTAAGCCTCCATCTGACCTTTGACCTGTGCTGCTTCCCTTCAATATGCATTTCACCTTCGACTGAATGCGGATCTTCATTTTACAAGAGTTACATGGCCTTCTGTCATTCATTTTCGTCCGTTGCCTTTAGCCTCTCTCACACTTGACTGTCCTTACTTTAATTAACTACTTTTTGCTTATATTCACGTTTCATCTTCTGGGATTAAAGTCAAGGCGTCAGGCTGTCGTCTGAACTTGAAACTGCTTATTGATAATATTTTTACTCGTTCATTAACCAACTAGTCTTACTACTTGGTAAACCAACCCAGATCCAGCCTCCTTTGTGGAATTAGGTTTTTCAACTTTGTAATGAGGTAATTGGCGTTTTAACTAAGTTTTGAGGACTTATTGTGTTTTCATTAATGTTCTTACGATTTCATTGACGCTGAATTAAACCACGTACCCTTTTGTGAAATAATGAGATTTTTTCCTAATCTATGTTAATGAATTCAATGACGCTTTAACCAAGTCTCCTTGTGGAATCCTTGGCTTCTCCTTAACTTTGTTAGTGGGTTGTTAGCATATTATCCGAATCTCTGTGGGAGTTGTTGGCTTTAATTGACTTTTTAATGAGACCATTAAGGTTCTATACAGGTCTCCTTCTGGAATGACTGGGTTTTCTTAGCATCATTAAATCGTTCTTTTGACGTTTTGACCTCGGTTACCTGTAGATATATCTAGCTGGCTTTTAGTTTGTTATTAATTCCTTGACCTTAGAGCATTTCTCCTCAGAATTATTTTCATCCACTTTGTTCACTTTGTTGAAGAGTTCATTGACCGTTTAATCAAGACTCTTGTAGAATTTGACTTTCATTTTGTTGATCAAGTTCAAGGACGTTTTAATCAAGTTTCCATGGAGAATTGTTGTGCTCACTACTTTTTTAGTAAGTTAATAGATATTTTAACCACGTCTTCATAGTTAAACAGGGTATTACGGATTATCGAAGTCTCCCAGTGATATGATTGTGTTTTCCTGTACTTTTTGAATGGAGAAGCAACTAAGATTTGTTAAGGTAAGATTCGATTTGAATCAAAATCACTAATTGAAAGAGGGATTTACGATAATTTTAATATAAATTTCAACGTGTTATGATCTCAGATTGATGAAATAAGGAGACAAAACGGTAAGAAAAGGGAGATATTTGAGGAGTTGAGAAAAGGGGATAGTAGTTATAAGAAAGTCTAACTTGTGTGTGCGCGCGCGTGTGTGTGTGTGCGTGTGTGCGTAAGTGAGAGAGGGAGAGAAAGAGAGAGAGAGGAAGAAATTGCAGGTAACCTCTCAGTATTGTATCCCTTGTACAAATAAAATAAATTTATAAATCTGTTTTCATTTTAGTTTGGTTTTCTGACGTCCAAGCTTCCAAAGTGCCAAACTCAGTCCATTAATCTTGCGAGTTTATTTATCATTCAATCTTCCGGGAAGTTTACGTCCAAACAAAAATAAACGTTGTCATCGAAGTTCTTTTTTGCGTCCTCATACTTGTAAGAGCTTCTCTTCATTTGTAGTTTTGTGGATGATTCTCAGTCAAGGGATGTTTTCACATTAGATGAATATAGTCTGTAAAATAACTATTTGAATTTCTTCCTACTGGAAAAAAAATCAGATAATGGAAACCAAGATATAAATAAAAATCGGATCATTCAAAGCCGAATTTCTCTTGGCAAATTCCAACATACGTCTTAACTTCTTCATTTTTCATTGAACTAACGAGTCCGGCTGTCATTCTGAATCGTTTTCTGTAATGAAGGTAATATTTTTATCACTTCAGTAGAGAGAGAGAGAGAGAGAGAGAGAGAGAGAGAGAGAGAGAGAGAGAGAGAGAGAGAGAGAGAAGCTAACTTTATTTTTGCATTATGAACTTCACTCACATAATCATTTGTTTTATCCCCTATGAATATGTTTTTATCCCCTGTGGACGTTTTTAAATATTTTATTGCTGATAAGAAACAGGTCTAAAGGGTGAATCCGGTGTTATAAATATTTTGAGATCTGTTCCCATGACCTAGCCTGCTTTAGTGTGAGAAGGTTGATACAAAGGATGACATTGTAAGCGAAAAAGAAAACTACCATCATCGAAATATAATGTCCATTTTAAGGTGGATATTTAAACTAAGGTCAGTTTTCTTATACTTTATTTTAGGCAGAAATATTATGGATGCCGATAAACATTATTCTATATATTCATCACTGAAGCTGGAGTGTTCATTTTTTATGAAAAGGACTCTCTTTCACTATTTACTTGCAAATTCTATGAAAAAAACAACGAATCAGTCCAATCATAATGATAAAATAATTTTGAGAATGCATTTTTATGCATTAAGTTTTTCTTAATTGCGTATTATTGAATATATTTTTATAGTGAGTTATAATGATGCAAAGCTACTTAAAAAAATTGCCAGCCTTAACTTGTTTATATGCGATTGTGTTATATTTAACACGAATCCGGAGTGATTTTTATCTTAATTCACTACTTGTTTATAATGTTTGTTCATTAGCAACTCTGATGACGACAAAAATACAGCAAAATGATATTCATTTTATCTTCTGAAAATAATTCAAGATTTTAGAAGAATAATATTATTTAAGAGCTTGAGCGAGAAGACACCCAAAGTTAGTTCAAAATTAGTTTAAAAATCATTCGAAACCTGGAATGGGAAAGAGATATGACTTTAATAAACTAAGATTTTCAACAAAAGTTAATGCTTACCCGAGATCTAACAGAAAATAATGTTACGCAACAAAAATGCTTTGCAAATTGAAAACAAAACTTCCTTAATAAATACTGTCTTTTAGGGAGTGACCATTTCTTCATACGGGTCCTGGAAAACATAAGACAGGGGTTAGAGAAACTTCTCCAGTCTTTACCCACAATTAAAAAGTCTCCGGATTATTGAAGAACATAAGACAGGGTTAGAGAGAGAACTCTCCAGTCTTTACCCACAATTAAAAAGTCTCCGGATTATTGAAGACAGGACTCTTCGTCTCCTGAATCTTCAGGCACGTCAGAGAGAGAGAGAGACACTGAACTTTCCTAGAACAAAATTAATCAACGTCGCTCGTTATCAAGTTGTCTTGGAAACTAATGAAAACTTAGTGTTTAGGGATCTTCTTTCGTTCTATCTTTTCCCCCTTTTAATCTGATTATCAAGGAGCAAAGAATGCGGAAGACAACAAAAAATGAGAGGTTACTGAGCGAAAAAGAGAAAAGAATGCAATGGAGAAGAAAAGAGAGGGAATACTTTGAAATAACCTTTCGAAGAATAAAGGAATAATCTGAATCAACCTTTCTTTAATTGCCTAACCCTTAGGTCACTGGCCTTTTGGAATAATTACGGCGAAGCCTGCAGAATCAATCAGTAATAACAATATTTATGAATTCTCAGCTTAAGAGAGAGAGAGAGAGAGAGAGATCATTTTGGTCTTTCAAGAGAGCTACTACGTTATTTGGCTATATGCCTGGCTCTCTTGTAAAAGACAATTAAACCATAATTGCTGTGTGTTAGGTATCCCACCTGAAATTCCATTTATAAGTGAAATCGTTGGACTATTCAGTTAAATCTACTTTCAGTCTTGCTATAAGTGACGAGAAGTTATTTAATATAAAAAGTTTTCTGTAAAAATTAAAAGTTTCAACGAAAGCTATAATAGTTATGTGTGTTATTGTGGAAAAAATTACGAATTTATCTTATCAATGGTTCCATTTTTTATTATTTTTTTTATTTTCTATATTTATTTTTACGACTTATGAATACTTCTTCAATTTTCATTGCTGGCACCTTCTTAAGTATGAAAATGTCATCGAATGAGGTTATATATTCATATTTCATAATTTATATAGGACTGAATAAATAATATGAGAATTACGTTCTCCTCTGACGCAGTAGCACTGAAAATAACAACTGTTTCTACATCATTTAATGTGTATAATCTTTACTCTATTCCTTTCATAGCCTTTTCGTCAGCGTGTAGCTGGTATAGCGAGTGTCCTAAGAGAGAGATAGAGATAGCGAGAGATAGAGATAGAGATAGTGACAGAATATGCCAAATAAAGATTTAGTATGTGACGTAGATTATGGCAGGTAGTGTATTACGATATCAGAGAGAGAGAGAGAGAGAGAGAGAGAGAGAGAGAGAGAGAGAGAGAGAGAGAGAGAGAGAGTAAATATATTGTATAATGAGATACAGTGTGTAACGCTGGTTATGGTAGGCGGGGTAGTGCGATGCTAGGGAGAGAGAGAGAGAGAGAGAGAGAGAGAGAGAGAGAGAAGAGAGAGAGAGAGAGAAAATGGATTTAATATAGACAACGGTAATTTGAGTTTGCTGTAACTTTACAATGCATAAGGGAAAAATCTTGCAGTCTGAACATTCTACTTATCCATCTGGGGCCAGAGACGGCTCCTGGCAGAGGAGGGAAAAAGATGAAGACGAAAGACAGGAAACTCATAAACTTCTCCCTGTTTTAAGAACTCGGGAGAGGGGCTGTTGCACCTGAGTTTCTAGGGAAGAAGGAGGTTGTTTTTACTGAGGAAATATGCAAACCTTCCACTTCATATTTTTGTAACTTATGTTTCTAAACCAGGCTGATGTTTGTTTCGCATAGCGTGGGTAATTTATGACACTGAGGAATGTAAAGACTTTCGCATTGCTGCATTTCAAGTTGTTTATTGTCTTTTTTCTTTCCGATTTTTTTTTGGGGGTGGGGCTATGTCTGTTTCTTTTATTATGTTAGCGTCTCATTCTAGTCTTGGTTTTTATTTAAAGCTAGTTTTCACCTTCCATTTCATCGTGCACATAACAATATATATAGGGATTAGGCATTACCTACGTAATTACATTCTTTATGATAGCCCTTTCAGTTTTTTTTTTTTTTTCTTTTGTTTGGATTTGCGTTTGTTTCTTAATATATTAATCAAATATATTAATGTCATTATTGTATGTGTATTGAAATACATTTAATTATCTTTTGATTTTACTTGTTTTGCTGCCGCGGATCTCAGACTGGCAATATCGCCACAATAACTTTAATTCAAACATACGAGTTCTTGGTCTGTATCTGTGATAAGAGGATTAGTACTAATAGTCTTATTTTATCATAACAGTTTATTTTCTGTTCCTTTATATTTGTTTATCACCTTTTTCCACAACTCTCTCTAAGCTGATTTCTCTCCTTTGGGCTGGATTTCTGGAGCCCCTCAGTTTTAGAGTGTTGACTCTTGCCTAATGAGGGTTTTCAGTTTAAGATATAAAGAAAGAAAGAAAGAAACAAAAATAAAAGAAGAAAAAACAAAACCTAAATAACCATCTATACAGTTATAGGTACATGGATGGTAGTTGTGATAGAGGGGCACAATCAACTCTGGGAACAGAAAATTGATCTGCTTCAAGACGGAAAAATAACAATCTTAATTATTTTCCCTTCTACTTTTCCATGCTCTAAAATTACCCGTTCAGTTACAATCACTGTTCTTAGGTTCTTAAAGCGCGTTACTTTCATTCTCTATTCACTGCAAGCTTTTTCAAAATGATGAGTACTTTTCATTCATATGCACAATCATGAATCCGGATAATGAAAAAGATCAGGGAAGATCTTGTAATACCAAATGATTCCCAACCCAAGACAGATCCCGAAATGACGTGTAAACAACAAGTATTCCACATGCTCAATTTCCAAGGGGTTTAATTCACTCTACATAGCTCTCATCTTGCTTACTTGACCGGGAGAAATGGCAGTTGGGTAAATGTTGACAAATGCGTCTTTAATATGCGCAAATACGAGAGGGATAAGAAGTGGAAAATGTGTTTTGTGCAAGGACGTACTGTAGTTCATAATAATCCTTCCTCACGCTTATGGCCTACTATGTATTCTTCATTTGTGTGGGTTGAGAAGTTAGGGGTGGGGAAGTGGAGAAAAAACCATAAGAAGAGGAGGAGGAGGAGGAGGAGTAGAAGGAAGAGGGAGGAGAGAGAGGAGGAGGAGGAGGAGGAGGAGGAGGAGGAGGTGAGGAGGAGGAGTAGAAGAAGGAAGAGGAGGAAGAGGAAGAGAAGGAGGAGGAGGAAGAGGAGGAGGAGGAGGAAGAGGGAGAGGAAGACAGAAAGAAGATTGGTGAACCTAGAGTCTTGTAAAAAGAGGGTTGGCAAGATGCGTCTTTAAACGGCCCTTATTTTGGTTTATAATTTCTGTCAAATGACACATACCATTACATCTATATCAATCAAGGACTATATATCTATGGAGAGAGAGAGAGAGAGAGAGAGAAGACTAGAAGATCCTTGAAAAATTTAGATCCCGAGGAAAGGCTTGTGAAAAAAAACACCTATAATGCATTCCAGGAACTAGGCGTGGCATTCCCTTGCGCTTTCGTCTTCTCGGAGGCACTCGCACGTTTTCCAGTTCCTGGCAAAAGGCCACACTTGAAAAGAGTTATCAGACGTGCCTGGAAGATGCACATTTTGTGTGCTAGACGCGTTAATTTATACAGTTTTGATGAAGACTTGCACTTAGCTAACGTATTGTATTAAACATTGTACAAAACAGGAGGCTTTCAAGATGTGTATATATATAAATATATGTTTATATGTATATATTGTGAAGGATATATATATGCCAAACATATATATATATATATATATATATATATATATATATATATATATATATGTATATATATTTATATATACATACACACACATATATATATGATATATATACAGTATATAAACATATATGTATATATATTTATATGTGTGTGTGCGTGCTGTGTTTTTGAGTGTGCGTGTGTATATAACACTCATTATTTTTTAAGTGATAAAGGAATGTAAGCTGAAAATTCTGTGAACCGAAAGCATTTATCGAAGTGATTTTATGTAAAGGTAAACAAGACTAAATTCACAAATACTGAGGCATGTGTTGGAATGTTGTAAGCATTAAACGTCCAGAGGAAATCTATTATTTGTCTTTCCTTGTGGAAAGCATATTTCAAGGAGATGTTTAGGAACATTTATACGTTTTGTTGAAAGCAGAAAGTCGAGACTTTCGAGATATATATAAAATATGAAATATACGTTAATATAGCGTGCATATAAAACGGTAAATTACAAATATATATGACATTTCCCTATATTAGAAAAAACGTACATTATATATATATATATATATATATATATATATATATATATATATATATATATATATATATATATATATATATATATATATATATATATATGTATGTATATATATATATATATATATATATATATATATATATATATATATATATATATATATATATATATATATATTTATATATATATTATATATATATATGTATATTCACACACACACTAGCTGACCAACTAACAACTGCCCGGGAAAACTCTAATGACAACCCAATAAACTCTCTCTCTCTCTCTCTCCAAGTCTCCCTTGATCTTTCTTTTTCTCCTCCCTAACACCCCCACTCACTCTCTCTCTCACCTCTCTCTTTCCTGTTATTTAGCTGTTTTAATTACATTGCCCAGCATTTTGACATTTTATATTCCACTCTTCTCACCGCCTGCCTCTTTCTATCAGGGGCCAGAACTTGGAATTGTGGCAACAAGTGTCTCACTATTCATCTCAGCAACCTCCTGAAAACTATAGTTCAGACAATAACATCTGTAATTTTTACATTTTATTTTTCACCTCTTCTCACCCCCACCCCTCCTTCCTATCAGGCTGAACTTGTGAGTGTCACTATTCATCTCAACGACCTTAAAAACTATGGTTTGGACACTAATATCTGTCACTTTTTACATTTTATTTTTCACTTTCTCACCTCCTTGCTATCGGGGCTGAAATTTATACTTAAAGGGCATTGGGAGTGTCATATTCATTTCGGAATATGTATGTACAAACAAACGTACATACATACATCAATCACATCCATTTTATATACATAGATATATACTGTATATAAGACCGATTCTTTATTTATTACAGCATATTCTTACTTCATTGGAAACATTGGGTTGACCTTTCGACTGGGTGCGCATATATGTTAACCTAACTTTCAATTGACATAATTTAAAAAAAACATTTACTTCCTCGTCTTTTTGTTTTCGCTAAATACCTTAGGCTGCCGTATATGATGGATGCCATCCCGAATAGTAATTTACGACGCTTTAGGACTGTTGCTGGCTGGTGTATTACAGAACATACAGTAGTGGGAACTGTCACCTCTTCCACAATTAGATATGTAATGCTGGAGGGTTCTGTATCTGGAACTCGGTTTCCGTAATCGTTGTCAATCTGTAGGAATTGAGTCCTCGTTTCAGCACCGGTAAATTGTTTGACAATTGCATCTGAGTGGACCTAGGGACCAGATATCGAATATTTATCATGATCTTAATTTTCAAGGTTGGTTTGTTGTCATTTGTGTAATAAGGAACATCAGGTATGTTTGCTCCATTGACTATGATAGAATTCGTGCATTAAGAGATTATGAATGTATATTTCTCAGTGAAATTTTGTAAGAAATTTCAATGAAAACTGGAAAACAAGAAAAAACTGGAGGCTTAAAATTGAAGAATTGTTAAAACAGAATTGCATTTACGTACTGTAGGAGATTATGAATATTAAAGTCTCAAAGGACCTTTCATAAGAAATTTATAATAAAAACGAGTAAAAAATGCGCCGAAGTTTCTTTAGGGCGCAATCGAGTTTTCTGTCCGGTGTTGGCCCTGTTCTTAGTACCCAGCGCTATACGATTATATAACTTAACCTTAAATAAAAATCAAAACTGCTTACTAGAGGGCTGCAATTTGGTGTGTTTGATGATTGGAGGGTGGATGATCAACATACTAATTTGCAGCCCTCTAGTCTCAGTAGTTTTTAAGATCTCAGGGCGGACGGACAGACAGCCAACAAAATAGTTTTCGTTTACAGAAACTAAAAAGTAAAAAATGGAAAATAAGAAAAACCGACGTTTACATATTTTCCAGTCTTTAACTAGAGTAACTACATAACACACAATAACTGCTGTATAACGAATAATGGTAGAATAATTATAAGACGCATTCATGTTTTTTGGCCTTATACTGGGAAACTTCACTCAGCGTCTTTATTTAATCTGGGAGCTATCAATGCTTTCTTTACAGAGTCCATTATCTTGATTTATCATTAATAAAAAAAGAAAATTGTATATGAAATATGGCCTTTCGGTTTATTAGTACAAACCTTACTGACCATCAATCCCAAAGGAACTCATCGCTTACTTTTCTCTTACTAATTACCTTTCTAATGACTCCCATCAATTTACTTGTAGGTTTCTAATTAACTTGTTTCAACGGAGGTTTTCTGAGCGTTCTGGGGCCAACGAGTCATTAACTAATACCCGATGGCTCATAAAGGAGATTAACTCTTGGAAAAGGGTCAGGTATCATGTTGGGATGAAAGGCTGGGAAAGGCAGTTGAGTAATGAGGAGAAAATTTCCAGCTCAACAGTCTTTTTTCTTAATGGATATTTACAGCTTCTATGATGTTGACAAGAGGAAAGAAATAAGATTCAGTTATGAAACCAATAACGATTTAATCTATAATGACAAAGAGAACATTTTGGCCCAATGAGAGTTTAATTCTTAAAATTAGGTAACATGGAATATTCTCTAAATCTCAATTTATTTAGATATAAAATTTGGGAATATGAATCGTTTTTCCATTACCGTTTATGAGGCAAAATTCCTGTAATGTGTGTACGCTTGCATGTGCAGATATTCTGTTTAAGAACTCACTTACAAAGCAGAAGAATATTATGGGATACCTTCGTCTACTTTTTAATAATCATAAAAATGACTGAGATGCAGCTGTCTGCGAACAAGTCTAGCTACCTACAATAAATTCACAAAGAGAGAGACAGACAGACAGACAGAGAGAGAGAGAGAGAGAGAGAGAGAGAGAGAGAGAGAGAGAGAGAAATCTCAACACTTTCCCTCTTGTGGTCCTAAATTCGATTCTTCTCGAGCTCTAGTACTATTCCACAATAAGTCAGTTGTCCTGTGGTATGACACCTGCGGTTTTGGTAGTGTTTATTTATTGCAGTGTAGACGTTGCAAAACTTTCTTCATTTTCAAACTGGAAACGCAATACTCTCTCTCTCTCTCTCTCTCTCAGTTGATAACTTCCTTCCCCTGATTCTCACTGTACCCTGTGTGCTTTTTTTTTGGTTACCTTTGTTTCATATGACAGTGTGCATCATTCTTTTCCCATACATTGTCCTTAATCAAAGAACCTTGTATGAAATCCACAAATTCCCAACAAGATCGTAGACGGTTTACCTCAGCATTCTGAAAAAACTTATTCGAAATCTAATGAGCGAATTAGGAGACATTAAGTACTCAACCAGTTTTATTCCCATGCAAAAATTGTGCTACAATATATCAACGGTTCTTTCTGTTCTTTTAAATTAGGCTTCAGTAATCATAAAAACGACACTAGAAATGCCATGGCTTTTCCCTGCAGGGTTTGAATTATGAAGCATCAAAAACGTAATTAAAATTCGACTCGTAACATTTTACAATTAAGTGTCAATGATTCAAACTACGTCAAATGTCAGTTAATCAACTAATAAAGAAATTCTATGTTGACAATTTTTCTTCCTACCGTAAATACTTGTATGGTATTTCCACTGCATGAATGAAGTTCTGTCATCCGAGATTTTCAGATCATCTTAATTTGGGAATATCTCAGAATGACAAATGCGTTCACTATCGACATATGTAAATGAACACTAAAAAGAGACACAGTAGAAAATGTCCAAATTTTGGGTGAAAACCTAACCGACGGTCTTGAGGTATTAGTCCTAAACTACAAAGAATATGTTAGCGAATACTCGTATATTCCTATCTTAAAACGCTTTGAATATTATATAAAAAAACATGTTAAGGTAAAGGAGAAGAGTACAAGAATTATGGAGATTTACCATTAATTATTACTCGGGGAAGGTATATGGAAGGATTTTGATTGGCAAAGTAAGACACCCTCATGGATTCCTAAGGCACAAGGCGTGGACCTTCTAGCTGACATTTCTTTTCCTCTTTATGAGAGGACGAAAACAACCCCAGTAAAGAGGAATGCAGCTCAGTCTATACTTTCTGAGACACCCGAAAATCAGTCAACTTATAGATTGGTCTGTGACGCTCGTCAGACCCGTTATCTACTGTAGATTGGCTGATCGCACAGAACTCTTACAGTGGCCTTAAGAGTTGATTTTCACGCAGGAATAAACTGGTTTAGTAATTATGAACAACAACTGATGTCGAACTTCAGCACCATCTTGTTTGTTTATAATTTTTCTGTGACTTAGGTATTTTTTATTTTTTTTATTAAGACTGATGGAATCTATGGTTATTTGAGGATTATTTCTAATAAAGATAATCATTTAAGAATTTGAAAAAGCATATAAGAGAAGAGTCAGCCATTAAAATGGTGAGATGCTTATTAAAATTATTAAAATAATCTTATGATTATATTACTTATATTGAATTTTTCAGATCTAAATGATAAATTCCCAGCCCTAAAATGTCTTTAATAATTTGAGGACATTTCAGTTATAACATCAGTTAATGAGTCTTTCATTCAAGAATGAAAATAGAGTTTGGCTTTATAATTGTGAGGAACCTGAGTTTGTAGCATTTAATATTTATTTGCAGCGACGCAGATATGCTTTTGCAACGCATTAGAACTAGACATGAAAGCTTTTATTTTGTTTCAGAGTGGCTTCGTGGAGAGAAGGAACTTCAGTTTTCAGAATGTTCTCTCTTATGTAAATTTAAGCAATAAAGCTGAGAGAAAGGAAATTGTCTCTTGTTACAGTTTTATTGTTTTTTGTTGCAGATGAAAATGTTCGTCCCTATTTCAATGCTTCTGTTTCTCGAATGATTCTCAAGTCATGCCCCTCCAGCAACAAGAGGGTAGTTATGTACATTTGCTAATACATTATTTTATTTGTGAACATTTCATTGCTGACAAATGCAAGCACCCTTATTCTAAAAAGAATGCAAATGTCCTACTCTCTCTCTCACTAAACACTAATTTTCACAAGAAATTCACTAAACATTCACTGAATAATTACTAAACATTCACTAAACACTAACAGTTACTAAACCATAAACGCTCACTAAACATTCAGTGAATACTTACACACTAAATATTCACTAAACACTAAGCACTCACTACACATTCACTAAACCCTAAACACTCACTAAACATTCACTGAATACTTACTCACTAAACACTAACATGCACTAAACCTACACTAAACCCTAAACACTCACTAAACACTTACACACTAAACATTCACTAAACACTAAACATTCACTGTATACTTACACACTGAACATTCACTAACATTCACTAAACCCTAAACACTCACTAAACATTCACTGAATACTTACACACTAAACATTTACTACCATTCACAAAACATTCACTAAACCCCTAAACTAAAAATTCACTAAACACTTACTCATAAACATTCACTAAACACTTACTCAATAAACTGTAAACATTCGCTAAACACTTACTCATGAAACACTAACGATAAAAAAAATTCACAATTGCACTAAGCCTGGTTTCAATTTGTGGGTTACCAGACCTAAAAAGATGGCCACAAGGCTTCATAACGCCGCCCTGGTGGAAAACCACCGAACTACATAGTACTAGTATAGAGATTGCAACTCCAGATATATACCCTCCCAATGTTCCAAGTGGATCGTGTCCGGATCACGCTTGTCATCCCCGGGATGACAGTGGAGAATCTGGGAATTCCAGAGGCTTCTGGGGCTTCGAAGGTTTCAAGACAATCTCCTGGCTCTGTAGCCTTTGAATTTCTTGCACAATACTAAAGAACAGAGTTTAATGGAGAAGAAGTCAGAGACAAATGGCTTCGAAGATTTCTTTGGGGGAAGCCCACGTTTTGGAGATGAATAAGCCCATGTTCTTGGAGATGAATTCTGGGAGGCTTCTGGGGCTTCCATAATCAGAAGGCTTCAAAACGATCTTCCAGCTCTGAAGCCTTTGGAAATAAGTAAAAGTATATCTTAGTTTTACCAGAATGCACTGAGCTGATTAACAGCTCTCTTGGAAAGGATTAGACTTATTTTACGTGAAGAACCAATTGGTTACATTAGCAACTATACCTATATCAGTTCAGCTTATTGTGGAATCCGGAACCACATTATAGAAGAAAGAAATGAATTTCTATCAAAGTTTTTGAGAAACAAATTCCTAACTCTTCATCAGCAAAACGG
>NC_089749.1:1838081-1850581 GCF_040412425.1 Macrobrachium rosenbergii | reverse complement strand
CACTACAGTATCCTCAAACCGAAAATAGTGCTATTAATGGAATCTATACCTTTACGACAAAATTAGCAAGCACTTTCTATACGGATTTAAATCATAGGCCTACATACACCTAGCCTAACTTATATCAAGCATCAGCTACTGTTTACTGTTACTACTTACCTTAAAGAGTTAAGCAAATTTTATTGCAATTGTCAAAAAATGGTGTAAGGCACATAGACATAGGCTAGCCTAGTTTGAAATGTGTGCAAGAAATAAAGCCTTAATAAGGGAAGTACATTATTATTATGTAAAAGAAAAAATAGCCTCTTCATATTTATCATAAGGATATAACAAAAGGCTTCAGCACAAAAGCCTATAAAAGATGATATGTATCTGAAAAGTTTTCTTGCCCATCAACATTTGCTGGCATGTGGATACCATATGAATAACTAGGCCTACCTATCTAGGTAATTTTATCTAAATTTTATCTAAAGCCACAGGCTGTTCCTTTTACCTCCCGGGAAGTTTTCACCAATAGCGAGTTTTATTAATTCCATATTTTTAGTAGATTCTGGTATTCAAAGAAAGTTTATAATAACATGTTTTTCCTATGCTTAGTGTAATTTATCCCAATGGGTGTTAAAATATGTGAAAAGTAAAAAAATTATGCAGCGTGCATCCGAAAACAAGCTCCTGTCGTTGACTTCGGCGGGTGTTGTTATTAAATTTAGACTTACCATCACAATACTTTATAACTCTATTCGTTAACATTATTTATTGACAAAACATATATCTGAGGGAGAAATTTAGGTTAGTAAATAAGTTTCAATTCACATTACTTGGTAATTATTTGTAAACAATTATGCTATTCGGACAAAATACTTGCAACCAATCAGCTAGCAGGAAACTTTTCCGAGCTAAAAGGGCACCCCTGAGAGTGAGTGCAAATTGCGCCTCGGTAAAAAAAAACTAAGTTTAACACACTAAACATTCACTAAACACTAAGCACTCACTAAACATTCACTAAACCCTAAACATTCATTAAACATTCACTGAATGCTTACACACTAAACATTCACTAAACATTAACATTCACAAAACATTCACTAAACCCTCAACACTCACTAAACATTCACTGAATACTTACACACTAAACATTCACTAAACACTGAACATGCTCTAAATCTTCACTAAACCCTAAACACTCACTAAACATTTACACACTAAACATTCACTAAACCCTAAACACTCACTAAACATTCACTGAATACTTACACACTAAACATTCACTAAACACTAACGTTCACAAGACATTCACTAAACACTCACTAAACATTCACTGAATATTTACACACTAAACATTCACTGAATACTTACACACTAAACATTCACTAACATTCACAAAACATTTACTAAACCTTAAGCACTTACTAAACATTCACCGGATACTTACACACTAAACATTCACTAACATTCACAGAACATTCACTAAACCATAAACTAAACATTCACTAAACTCTTACTCATAAACATTCACTAAACACTTACTCACTAACCTCTAAACATTCGCTAAACACTAACTCATTAAACATTAACGATAAAAAAATTCACTATCGCACCCGCACTAAGCCCCTGTTCAATTTGCCGGCTACCAGACCTTTAAAGATGGCTGCAAGGCTTTGCAGCGCGGCCTGGTGGAAGATCACCGAACTAAGTAGTGCTGGTATAGAGATCTCAATTCCAGGTGCAGTTAGCAGCCTTGACTGATTTGGAGCAGTTGGTGCTACTGATTGATTTTGAGCAGTTGGTAGCCCTGATCAGACGTATTAATATTGGCAGCCCTGACGAATGACAGGTGGTTCAGAAAAAAAAACAAACTATGCAAACACTGCGTTCGTGTGAAAACTTCGCTCCTGACCTCAACTTCACATAAGTTGTTTTAATTGCACTTGTCTTCAGTACAAGTGACTTACAACTTAGTGTTTTTACGTATGACTTCGATAAAGTATTAGAGCAAAGACCACCTTGAGTTATTAGTTTGCCGACCATACAAAAGACGAAGTCAAAGCCATTAGAGCACTGGGAACCGGACACCACAAAAAAAAGACAATGATAATTGACCAACCCCTGATTCAGCATATAAAATGAAAGATCTCTTTATACCTTCAAAAACAACTTACTAAGCATGAAGTTTCACGAATCCTGTTTGCTTTAAACCAGTGAGGTTTAACCATGGAGGTTATTCTTGCTGATATATGGGTTTATGTTCAAATGAATAATAACAGGTGACTGAGGTTGGTTTAAGAGAGACGAAGATCTTGACACGTATGATGCTTGGCTGGACAGACCATTTTATAAGTTGACTGATTGGCTGATTAATTGATTAGATGACTGGCTTCAGCACATGGCTACTATCAGCTATATAAACACGGGAATGTAGAAACAATTCCTTTTTCATCAGTTTGTGTATTTTTATGGTGTAGAGACTGGCTTTATTCTGCAAGATTGGTTCACCTAGTGACTTTCATATGGGAGCAGCAATCTTATAAAATAGGGGTGAGCATATCTTGGCGCTGAATGCAAATACGATCTTCTTACGCTTTCAGAATTATACCGGACAGGTGACAGTGTCCATAGTTGTCCATTTCGACAATTTTATGCTTCTCTCTCTCTCTCTCTCTCTCTCTCTCTCTCTCTCTCTCTCTCTTTGATAATTTTCAGAGGATAAAACCTAAATGGTGAAGCCATCCGCCTAGTCAGTAGGACTACATTTTTCATGTATTTTTGTGTATTTGTTACATGATATTTTATAGATTTAGATGCGTTTGTCTCTCTGGAAATGAAGATTATGGCAGCATCCCACAGCCGCTATACCTAAAGTAAATTCGAAAGTAAGCTTCGATGGCTATATCAAAGTCTCAAGACCTTGGGCTATATGTTTATTAGCAATAGGGGTTTTAAAATAAAACATGAATTAATTTATGTCAAAATTTAAAGATTTTTTTAACGATTGCAATTGTAAATAGATATACTAGGTTTCATAACAACAAATTAAAGACAATAGGCCTAAAATGTTACAGTTACAGCATTTTTTTTAACTGTAGTGGATTAGACGTTTTTCGATGCAAATTCTCTCTCTCTCTCTCTCTCTAGCGTTTATTACTTTAATTAGTGTTGGTTTGTCATTTTCATTGGAGAGAGAGAGAGAGAGAGAGAGAGAGAGAGAGAGAGAGAGAGAGAGAGTAGGAGTAGGAAAGAAGTTTAAACATAGGAAGTTTATTTTTTTTCTTTTTCGAAGTCTGACTGAATTGTGAACGTTGGCAGCACTGTCCAGAAACTGTCATGATATTAACGTCAGTTTTATCCATCATCAAACTTTCAAAGTTTTTTTTTTTTTTTTTTTTTTTAGATGAATGACAATTTTAAGCATCTTTTGAAATTTTTTCCGATGACCATTATTAATCAACAAGGTTCATTTCATAACATCAGCTACAGAGTCCTTAAAGGACTTTCCATTGCCTGTCCTCGAGGGATTTGGAACTGAAGGAGACAAACAGAAATCTCTCAAGCTCACTGAACTTAGTGAGATTTGCTTTCTAGCCTCGCACGAACCCCTACAAATGACGGCTTCTTGTGAGGCTTTTATTTTTATAATAATTCAAACCAGCTCTTGGCTCACTGTGGTATATTCGAGGCTAGCCTCCACTTCAGGGGTATGGTGCCTATGCGAGGCTAGAATGACAGGGTGGTTCAAAAAAGAAAACACCATTCGAACACTGCGTCCATATGCAGTCGATCCTGACATCAACTTGAAATAAGTAGTTATCATTGCATAAGTCTCAAGTACAAGTAGGCCTAACCAAGACTAGATTGACTTACGCTTAAATATTTATATATGAATGACATCAATGAATGAAGGACCGCCATGTGTTACAGCCTGTAGACTACAACAGAAGATGAAGTCACAGTTAGTCGAACACAGGGAAATGTTGGCCATGGAGTGAAAGCGGGAGATATTAACTCGAGATATTAAAGTTAGACCTACTCCTGAATCAATAAAAAATAAAAAAATAAAAGCTTTTTTACCTTCAAAATGAAACGCTCTCTCTCTCTCTCTCTCTCTCTCTCTCTCTCTCTCTCTCTCTCTTTGTATGTGTGTATGTGTGCAGTGAAGCGGGTTGGAAAGACTGAAGTGAAGTGGAATTGTGATGCAGAAGTACACAGTAGAGTGAGCTGAAGTTTTACATAATGTAAAGGTATGCCCATTTTGTCTCTTCATAACAAACGGGCAACATGAAAAAGATATCTTTTGACTAACAACTCGCCTTACAGTAACCACATGCTTTTCTTTTGGTGATAGACCTGTGTGTGTGTGTGTGTGTGTGTGTGTGTGTGTATGGGTGGGTGGGTGTGTGTGTGCAGACAACCGAAAAACAGCCTAGGGACATAAGCCTATATACCCACGTGTGAGTAGTGTCTCTTCAAAAGTATCTATATAATTTTTCCTTGTTGCTTAAACACGGTTTTTGCATATATATATATATATATATATATATATATATATATATATATATATATATATATATATATATATATATATATATATATGTGTGTGTGTGTGTGTGTGTGTGTGTGTGTGTGTGTAATTGAATGTTGGTATGATTGTGCACTATAGAAATCCGAACCGCTGGACCGATCTAGACAAAATTTGGCACGTGGCCATCATTTGACCGAACTTAGATTATAGGTGTGTTTTAGATTTGGTGGGGGTGTGTTTAGCTTTAGCAGAGGGCCTGTGTTTAGGTTTAGTAGGGGTTGCATTTAGGTTTAGTGAGGGTGTGTGTTTAGGTTTAGTGGGGTGAGTTTAGGTACAGTGGTGGTGCATTTATGTTTGGTGAGAGGTGTGTTTAGGTTTTGTGGGGGCTGTGACTATGTTTAGTGGAGGTGCATTTAGGTTTAGTGGGTGTGTTTGGGTTTAGTGAGGGTGCATTTAGGTTTAATTGGGGTGTGTTTAGGTTTAGGGGGTGTGCACAGTTTCACTATAGCATCACATGCCAAATAACAGTAACGACTAGGGCTATAATGGCCTCGTGTCTGCAAACGGTTTCCAATACAAGATAACCAAAGCATAAAATATTGATTAATAAGGTAAATATGGCACTATATTAAAGCAAGATAATAAGCATGTCTCATGGTCATCACTATAATTGAGTTTCTTTGTTATCATTTATATATTTTCCCATTTTTGCTGTCATTGAAGGTTTTCATTCATCGTTTAATATTGGCACAAAATCTTGTAGTCTTTTATCAGCGTATTTCCAAGGCATCATTAACTTCAATATAATCCGGGGGCAGAGAGAGAGAGAGAGAGAGAGAGAGAGAGAGAGAGAGAGAGAGAGAGAGAGAGGTATCCATGTATTACAAAAATCCCTGCCACATAATTTACCCCTGCAATCGTACATATGACTTTAGTATGTCCATCCTTACGAGGGAGAAAGTCATTTTAATCATATGCCATTTGACAACCAGATTAAGCAACGCTTAGCAGTTATACATCTCCCAGAAGACTGAACATCTAACAACCGAGAAAAACAAAACGCCCGCAGCAGAGGAGTAGAGTGCCAACACCCTTTGGTTAATTCATATACCAACAGCTTTAATTCATATACCAACTGCATCTTGCACCAAGGGGCTTCCATAACACTATTAGTCTTCTTTATTGTAACCTTCACTACCGTCATTGGTTAAGGTCCCTCCGGGGAGGAGGGATCCGGCGTCTCAGAGGAAGTGTAGTATCTCCTGGATGTTTCATCAGAGATTTTATCTGGGAAGAAACACATGCAGTTCATACTGAGTGCTCTGATTGGGCCTTGAGTCTGCAAGATCTTTATTCTCTCTTTGATTATTCTTCATATGTTTACAAATAAAAGCCTAATTTTCGAAACGAATTATTTGTGCCAAAACTCTTTGATATGAATAACACGTTTTGTGATTTGTTAGTTATATAATATTTTTCACTTCTTTTTTGTGTATTTTTTCTTTTTTTTTAAGATGACCACAGGAATGCTGCGACTCTGCTCTCAGTAAGGAATTAATTTCCTCTGGTTACTGCAGAAAACCTTACAGAAAAGTGTCGCGTGAATTCGATAGTTGGACTTATTAACAAATGCCCAAAAGGGGCATGCCTAGTAACGAAACAGTGTCTAGGGAAAGAGACGGCACACAGGGACGTAACCATAATCATTACACTGAATAACTTTTTGTAACGTGAGCTTTCATAATATTGTAGCAAGGTAATTCTTTGACTTTGTTTTCCTTGTCATGCCATAATGTCCTATACAACAAAAATAGCTTCTCCTTGATAGCAGATAAGGGTTTAAGTTTGTGTGATTCACAATAACACTAAATCTGCCTGTCTGCATCTATGTCGTTCTTGAGGATTTGTATTCATTCATATTTGTTAGACGCCTCAAAATCAATGCTTTACCTTTAACCTGTACCTAAATGAAAAAGATAAGTTATATATATATATATATATATATATATATATATATATATATATATATATATATATATATATATATATAAGATTATATATGCAAGGTTGCTTGTTGTTATCGTCTCTACAACTGGTCAAGAGGCTAATGTGCCAAGGCTTGTGATGTTGAGAGTCAGTCACACATTCGCGAACAACCTGGTCCAAATGTTCCCCAACATGACTGATAGGAAAACAATGCCGTTGCGAGCGTCTTTCTGACCGGAGGTACAAATGAAAATTAAAAGTGAAGGTTTCTACGTAGATGGCCATATACATTTCCTTATATAAATCTCTAAAGTTTATCTTTCTGTTACCCTCAATTTTTATATTTAATTTTAACATGGCTAATAGACTGAAAAGACATGGAAGAATTGTCCCAAATTCCTCATGATGGGATATTCTACTCGAGACAATTCCCATACTGAATCCGCGGCAAACTCTTGTTATGCACATGCACAGTTAAAAAATAGTGTTATTATATAGTTATATAAGGGACTACATGTTGATCATGTAGAAAACAAATTCTGTAACATGGTTTAAAGTTTTTCTTTTTAAATCAGTATCATTTTACTTTTTTCCTTAAATACATGTCAGAACAAAAAAAAAAAAAAATAATATATTACGAAACATATGCTATCGTGCACGCTATTAAATCTAAACTTGAAAGTTAATCTGATTACGCCTTTGAGTACTGTATCACATTCTGCGCTACATTTCTCGCTCTGGGGATTTTTCATTTCAGGACGCATTATTTCGATAAATATTTCGCTTCCTGTCGTACACTTCTCAATCGTAAAAGCTGACTACAGAGCATATCTCGATTTACTTCGTAAAAATATAGTTTTGGGAATGAAATCCTCTTTTAGAATTCATACAGAAAAATATTTTAGTTTCGTGTCTTCACAATATACCCATGATATACTTTATCATGAAATGGTACGAAGTGTTATTTCAAGAGAAAGAACAGTTTTCAAATTAGATCAAGTAAAAAGTAAAGATCAATGCAGTCCCCCTTTACCGAATGTGACTATCATTGTGCTCATATAAGCATAATTTTTTATAGTTCCTAATAAGATTATTATTGATTTTCCATTCTTTTGTTCGTTCATCGTGAATGAGCCTTACGATATCTGATGCATTACCTTCCAGACAGATTTAGAAACCAACTACTAAGTCTCTCTCTCTCTCTCTCTCTCTCTCTCTCTCTCTCTCTCTCTCTCTCTCTCTCTCTCAGAGTGGCTGCTATTCACGTTTTCTTTTTTATTTTCTCTTCCCCTTCCTCTCATTTTCTCTTTCTTAAATGTGTTGCTTTCTCTCTCTCTCTCTCTCTCTCTCTCTCTCTCTCTCTCTCTCTCTCTCTCTCTCTCTCTCTCTCTCTAGTGTAATGCATCGGCCTTGCACTCGTGGCCGTTCAGACCTGACTCCTGTGAATAACTGCAAATTCCTAGGGCTTAAAATCTGGGATAACGTCGGTAGTCCCTTGCGCATATCCCCAAGAATATTCATAATTTTTCGTAGCTCTTAGAAAATATTCTACTCTTTAATGATCGAAAATAATTTGGTAACTTTAAAATGTTTTTATAAACGGTCAGGTAAAGCGAATTTCACTATAATTTTGAATAATAAAAACACTGATATATCTTGCTCTTGTAGAAGTTTTTGTGCAAAAATTCCTGACCTGAATAATCCTTGCGCTCAAATTCTTTCCATTTTATCGTCGATTTCCGAACTTTTCTTCAGGATTGGGTGAGGAGCTATCATGTTTCCACAAACTTCGATTTAATTAATAAAGTTTTGATGGAATCAAGTGTGTTATTGCATAACTTTAATGAGTTTCTCCTGCCAGCTAATCACTATTAAAGTATGAGTTACCTCCGTCCAGCGCTATTCGGCTGAGGGAATTTCAGCTGAAACTTGTTCAGTTAGATTGACAATGAAACATTTCGGATAGAATATTAATCAGTGACACGAAGAACTTTCTACAGGTAGTCTCTGGCTGGCATGATGCATGTTTAACAAGGGAATAACTCTGCTCTATCTCATGCTTTGAAAATATTTTTATATAATAGTTTCTTATCCCCCTCGCTCTCTTATCCTCTCTCTCTCTCTCTCTCTCTCTCTCTCTCTCTCTGTTATGCATATAAACCAATACAGCTTTTACGACAGTTGAGAGGTTACAACAAAAGCAAGAGAGTATGTTTTTTAGGATTATAACGCGCCACTTATGCCTTAGGTTTTCCCTTGGCAATGCAACCACTCCACTTAATGACTTACAAATACCTTTTTTTTTAACAATAACCGAATTAATAGAATCAATTATTTCCAATGGGGAGGGGGACATATGCAACAAGGGCTTGAGAAAATAAAACCCAAACTATTATATTAATTTCCTTGGCTGCCTTTCTGTGTGTGTTGTGTGGGTGTCATTCCCCTCCCCGTTCTCCCCTCCCCATTCCTCTTCCCCTCCCCTTCCCTCCTCCCTCCACTTGCGACCAAACACTTAAATCCTGATTACAACTTGAGTCTCATCTGTCTCTCCCCATTGCGAAGGTTTCATTGTCTATTCTCTTTAAGAGTTTATTATTTTTGTTCTTTTCTCTATTTGCGTCTGACCCTTCTTCGATTACTTTTTGTTAGCTTTTCTTATTTTTCGGCTTCTGTCACACATATTTTTCTTTATTCTCATAATCATGTACACACACACATTACATATATATATATATATATATATATATATATATATATATATATATATATATATATATATATATATATATGTATGTATATATATATATTAAAAATAAGCATTCATTCATCCCTATAAGATTTATGATCGAAATTCGCATCTTTCTTTGCATATTAAACTTGATAGTCTGTATTTCACATAAAATTCTTATAAGGATTAACTTAAAAAAAGGGGTAAAACTGCAATATACAGTGTCCTCATATAATATCTTAAATTTTCATCTCTGACAAACAAAAGATGTGTACAACACCAATCTCTTCCTCGATTTCAAAAAATGATTGCATAATAACTGTATTCCTTCCAAGGTGGGTTTTACCTATTTATTATCCGTTTCACAGAATACTGATTCTAAGTAAAAACTGGATCTCAGATGCATTGAAATTTTAAAGGCAGAATTCCAGTTATTAATGTGAGAGGGAAAATCATTTGAAGACCAAAACAATTTTCTTTTCAGAAAAATTATTTCAATTTTCCATTGTCAGACAAGAGTATCTTAATGGATTCAGAAATGAATTAAGTTACTATTCATATTCAGATAATTATCATGAGTTTTGTTGAATATTCGGACTCATTTGCATACTGTAAAAGTTACCCATTTTACATTGAAAAGGCAGTCTTTACTGATTTTGACCACAGCATACTTTTATTATGACAACTGTATTTAATACGTGACTTGAATAATCTGTAATCTTAAAGACTAGATGTTTCTTCGTTGTTAATATTCTAATGAACTGAACAGAGTCACAACCACAAGTAAAGACACGCGGAGACTCACACAAAATCACAGCACTAAAGATTTGTTGCAAGATTTGTCTGTCGCCTAAAAGGGGGAAAAGGGGGTGGCTCCACAAGGGTGCAGAGGCTCCTTACAAATTCATCCTTCAGTTGGGGAATCTAGGAAGAAAATCTTTTATAGCAAGCCCCCACAACTAAATGTCCCAAGTATATTCTGTAGTCTAACTGTAAAACATAATGAAAAATGAAGTATAGCCTCATTGATTTAAAAAGCCATTAGCTGAAACCTTGGCTAATGCCCACCAGTCAACCCAGGTGTGAATTGGTATTATTTTCAGCTATGGTCAAGGTTGGGCGTTGGGCCAACAACTTCATCACTAGAAACTTGCTGAGCACTGGAGGGCTCCGCCCTTCTCATGCCACCCACTCAAAATGGGAAGGTAAAAAAAAACAAAAACAAAAACATATCACTCAACTCATTACTCATTTTCCCTTGGTTGAACTGGCTCTAAAGAAAGTTAGGCTCCCGCCTATTAGCAAGTCCTTTTTGTGATTAGGCTGCTATCCCCACGCCCTTTTAAGTCCTGGCTGTAACCCACTGCCATCGACTGATCACGAGATTCGTAACTTGCAGCTAAGGACAACAGAGGCACTGTAGATTTTTAAGGAAACAGGCCAAAATATTTAACCTCCGCCGCCCCCCCCCCCCACAAAGGGAGTAATGTAATGTCTCGTGTGAATCGAGTTCGCAAAACCACATTTTCATGACATGAATTTGCGTTCATATTTTCTCTCAGCTGAGGATAAATCTGAAGCGAAGGCCTGAATTACAAAATGTCACGTGTCAGTGACCTGGTCGCTCAAAAATGTGGGTTTCTTGGTGTCTGGTATTTCAGTTCCATTATGAGTTATGTCGTAAGTGAGATTCTATTTGCGCTTATGTCATTTAGGTTGGACTCATTTACAACGCCAGATAACGTGTCTTTCCTTTATTGTGTTTTTTTTTCGTTAATTGACTTGCGGTAATAATGATAATGACGTGAACATTGATTTTATAATAATAATAATAATAATAATAATAATAATAATAATAATAATAATAATAATAATAATAATAATAATAATCAAGTCAAAACTCAACGCCGGAAACATGACGAAAGCCATAAACACATGGGCAGTACCAGTAATCAGATACAGCGCAGGAGTAGTGGAGTGGACGAAGGCTGCACTCCGCAGCATCGACCAGAAAACTAGAAAACACATGACAATACACAAAGCACTACACCCAAGAGCAAATACAGACAGACTACACATATCTGAAAATCAGCGAAGACGAGTGGCTAAGGAGTGCATGGGAAGGAGGACTGACGAAAGTAGACGAAGACCCAGAAATATACAGAGACAGGAGAATGAAAAACAGAACAGAGGAATGGCACAACAAACCAATGCACGGACAGTACATGAGACAGACAAAAGAACTGGCCAGCGATGAAGCATGGCAATGGCTACAGAGGGGAGAACTCAAGAAGGAAACAGAAGGAATGCTAACAGGGGCACAAGATCCAGATATGTCCAAAGAACAGTAGATAGAAATAACATCTCACCCACATGCAGGAAGTGCAATATGAAAGACGAGACCATAAAACACACAACAAGCGAATGTCCGGCGCTTGCACAGAACTAATACAAAAAGAGGCATGATTCAGTAACAAAGGCCCTCACTGGAGCCTGTGCAAGAAACACCAGTTACCTTGCAGTAATAAGTGGCATGAACACCAACCTGAGGGAGTGATAGAAAACGAGCAGGCAAAGATCCTCTGGGACTATGGCATCAGAACAGATAGAGTGATACGTGCCAATAGACCAAACGTGACGTTGATTGACAAAATCAAGAAGAAAGCATCACTAACTGATGTTGCAATACCATGGAACACCAGAGTAGATGAGAAAGTATAAAGACCTGAAAATCGAAATAAGAAGGATATAGAATATGCCAGTGGAAATTGTACCCACAATCATAGAAATACTAGGCACGTTCCCAAGATCCCTGAAAAGGAATCTGGTAAAACTAGATGCCGAAGTAGCTCCAGGACTCATGCAGAAGAGTGTGTTACTAAAAACTGCTCACATAGTGAGAAAAGTGATGGACTCGTAAGGCGGCAGGATGCAACCCAGAACCCCACACTATAAAAACCACCCAGTCCAATAGGATGACTGTGACAGAAGCCCCCCCCCAAAAAAAAAATAACAATAATAATAATGATAATACACTGAAAACAATTCGTTTGCGTAAATGCACATGTATATCAAATATCGCTGTTTACTTCAGAAGGATTTGATGTCCAATAGTATGGACGATGTATTTGCTTATAGCTGCCTTCCTTGTTTCTCATCAATTGTAAAGAATTTCTCATTCTATTAAAAAAATAGTTTTACGAATCATAATTTTATGCTCATTATCCCTTGTTTTTGAAGAGTATAAACATGGAAAAGTTAATTTAT
>NC_089749.1:1788081-1835581 GCF_040412425.1 Macrobrachium rosenbergii | reverse complement strand
TTAATTTGTTGTCAATTGTGTAAACATGCAAATATGCATACTCTAGATAGATTTATAACTTGATTAAAGGCACGTATTTTACACGCATAAATTCATAAATGAAAAGTCTGACAAAACTAAATTTTAAAGAAAACGATGCCGCCAATGAAGTGTTCTGAGAGAATGTGATAGAAATGGCGGTTTTGCCTGCCAGGGAACTTTGACATTTATGATCTCCGGAACCTTCCGTCGCTTCCAAAGATGAGGGAGACGATAAAGGGCAACGAGAGGCTATGATGATGGAAATGGGCCGGGATGAGTGTCAGTTTGCCTTTTATTCTCTTCCTTTTGGTTTTTATTTCTGTTCTCTTATATTTATGCACGTCTTCTATTTATTATTTCAAAAAAAAAAAATCAAAAAAATACTAATACTAACTAATTCTGTAGAGATTTGACAAGAAAATACTTAACATTATTAATTATGTCGTATAATCTACTCTAAAACCCTCACCTTTTCCAACTGTGCTGTGTCTCTATAACACGGTGAAAATCAGCGCACCCTTTGCATCGAAGCTTGTGTTCCTGAAAAAAAACATTTTTTAGTGTTTACAATTGTGTTTGTTTGTTTTCATTTAAAGGAAGATTTACGATGTGACTGGGAAATGTAGCTCATGACTGAAAGGTAGTTACTAACCCGGTTGTGAAACAGAAGGAACAGAAAATTCAGTTTATTTTCACTCCTCTTGGATATATGGCAGCCTATTCCTGCGTTAAATATTGCTTCAGTTTTAAGGAATATACAGAAGAAGCACTGAACCATGAACATATGAAGGGGTAAACTAAATGAATGGCGTGAGGAATACTGATCACAGGTCCTGACCTAAATCTTGAGAAAAATCCCCTGAAATCTGGTAAAAGCAGACAGACCCTGAAGAAGACATGTCTTCTATTTTCCAATTCTTCGACCGCTGACCCCTCTCTCAATTTCACGGATTGAAAGGAGGGGAGATTCTCAGAAAGATAAAGCGAAATTAAACTAAAATATTTAGGTCACACGCTGATTTGAATACGCCAACATGCTCAGTATTTTCTCTTAGTTTTTTTTTTTTTTTTTTTTTTACTTGGTATCAAGGAAGTATTTGGAAATTTGACATACACAAAAATTTTATTTTTGATACTTCGAGACTTCGGTATCTAAATAATCCAGGTTTTTACGTCATCGATAGTGCCCCTAACATTTCTAGCTTTTAAAAAAAGTGAAGCATCAAATCGAATTATGCAATTAGGTTAAAAAGCATTTAGTAAAAGAACTGAATATCTAAGACAGTTATCGTAGGCGTTCCGAGTCAGCAAAACAACCGCAAATGAAGTTTATTTCCCTTCCCTAATGATTATGAATAATCTCAACTGGGGCAATTTCTCCAGAGGCAGCTCTGTATTGCATTGCATCTTACTCTCCCTGTTCAATGTTTCCTCCTCTTCTCCTCACCAGAATCCCCCTCCTCCTTGCCTTCCATATTCTTTCATGATAGGTTTCATCTAAAGCATTTCTTCCTCTCAGTTAGTTCACTGTATGCCCAGTTCAAGGTCTCCCATATTTCTTAAAATCAGCCCCTACCCTCGTTGTTTACACTTGCTGCACATCTCTTAAAGTAAACTCTAATTCTAATTGTTTCCCAGTCTGGTCTTTCTATAACTCCTGCTCTGGAAACTTTATATTCACTTTTTCTCTTCCCTTGTGTCCAAACTTCTATAAACCTCACTTGCTGGTCTGTGCCTAACGTAGCCCTCATCCCCTTTCATTTCGGCTTATTGTTATTTGCTTGACTCCTGTTCTCGCAGCATCATTCTTCATTCAGTATCAGCACTACTTCCAGCTCTTCTTTTACTTTGCGTGTTACAGATTTCCACTCCACCCGATCTTACATGTCCCCCCATCGTTCTATCCACCATCAGCCATGGTTTCTTTATAAGCCAGCAAATGCTGATTTTGTGAATGGATTTCGCCCCATCTCTCTCTGACAATGGTTTCAATTTTCGAACAACTTTATCAATTAAGAAACTATAAGCGCTTCCTTTCATGTCTATATAACAGCATGCCTTTTTTTCACGTCGTTTTGTCTGCTGTTTGGCTGTCTGTCTCTCCTCTCTCTTTACCCTTTGACCTTTCCTTAGACGTAAAATACTCCCTTTCTCCAGGCTAAAAGTTCAGTTAGATTTTCATAAGCTGTTAACCTTCTCCTTTCCGGGGAAACGAAGGGAGACGAAAGCAAACCTTCTCTTCTTCTGCCGTAAAGGAAGGTATGATAATATGACTCATCTCCTCTTCACGACTCAAGAACACGCTCGGAATTAAATGTTCCTCACGTTCTAGACCAGACACCTATTTTTTTTTTTTTTTTTTTTTTTTTTTGTCTTCCTTTCGATGCAACGAATTCCAGACTTTCTGTTTCCTCACTTGTTTCATTATATTGGCTTTATAGTCCCATTGTAACAGACTGATACGAGTTTCAGAGGTTATGCTTTGTTGCGGAATTTCATTTTGTTTTTCTAAAGCAATCAGGGATCATTTGAATTAACCCTCTCCTTTATTATCCGATATTGTGACCAGCATGGAGGTGGGAATTCTGTCTCATCTTTGCATACCTAACATTACAGAATATGTTTTTATAACTAGATTTTTAAGATTTTATCCGATTGTATTCATATATTAGAAGAGTCTTCGATGCTTCTCTGTGTTATAGTTTGACATTATCAATGTTAAGTTGAAACTCTAAAGATTTCTTCTTTTATGAATATACAGTATGCAAAAGCAAATAAGAAAGCAAAAAGCTTCTTTAAAAAAAATTGGTGCATTCCCTTTAAAATCTCAAGGAAGAGGATTCCAGAATAATGAAGAATGCAAACACCTCTCAAAAAACTCTCCTTTGTTTTACCATGAGATTATAATATGCTACATAAGAACCGCTTTAACTGTCTGTCAGTATGTCTGTCTGTCTCTCTTTCTTTACCTCCCCATGATTATTATTAATAGTTAGCCAGAGCACTGAGGTAGATTTTTAACTCTGACACGTCTGCACATTCATTACTAATTTAAATGAGAACGAGAGAGAGAGAGAGAGAGAGAGAGAGAGAGAGAGAGAGAGAGAGAGAGAGAGAGAGAAACTTTCCTCACGCACATAAAATGGTCATGACATGGTTACTGCAAAGTTAACACTGTGTAGGGGCGTGTTTAAGGACTCTGGATATGGGACGTGTCCTGGACGTCGCTCCCGCAGATCCAGATGGCCCATACAGTTCCAGTTTCATGGGGACCTTTGAGACAAACGGCCATTAACATCCAAAGGAGACAAGACTTGTATGATTTAAGACGGCGTGGAAAGTGTCCTTCACACGCTGCAGGATTTCGTAAAGAGATTTTGTGAGGGCTAAGTATAAAAGTCATTCTCTTGGGATGTGAAGTAGATACTCATTGGTATCCTCCTTTGAATTTCTTTATCGTTATGTTATTCTTGACTATGATGTATATTTTGAGCGTTCTTGATGTTACTGGATATACATATTTTATAGTAAGTTCTTTGTGTGGAAGAGAATTTTTAAAAAATATACTGGAAATACGAATCACATTTACGATTTAAAAACCGGTACTAACTCCCTTCTTAATAAAATACGTATTTACATTTATTTTGAAAGAAAAAAAAATCAGCTTTCAGGACACAGCATTATACGTGATTTTTCTTTAAACGGCGACCTTATGATGAGCTACAAACTGAAGAATATTTTGTCAAGGAATACTGATTCTATGACAAAAATGAGAGATGTACCACCATTAGTAATACTGGATACAACAGTGGGTTTTTTTGTAATAAAAGCTTTATTAAAACCGTCAAATTAGCGAACTGTAATTGCATTTTCGATACGAAAGTCCTAATGTTTATATAAAACAGCAACACAAGTGCAAAATTTCTTAAATATTGATTTAATATTTGACGGGACATGCATATTATTGTGGTAATCAAAAGAGGCATAGAAAATTACTAAGAAAAACGTAAAATTTCAAGATCCGTGTGTTGCAATTTAAAAGTTTTCTAAAGACGAACTATGGAAATCATACGAGCATTTAAGGAAAATGATGGTAACAGACATACTCTATCTTAGAGATTGAAAGAGAGAGAGAGAAAAGAGAGAGAGAGAGAGAGAGATTTTGTATGGGAAAAACATATGCATATTTATATATATATATATATATATATATATATATGATAACATCATGTCACACAATGTGTGTGTGTGTGTGTGTGTGTGTGTGTGTGTGTGTGTGTGTGTAACCGACATGTGTATGGGAAAGTGTAATTGTGTGTGTACACAGAGAGAATAAGAGAGAACCAAAAAGTAAACCGGAAGCAAATGACATCCTAATCGATAAGTTTAAAATGGGCGTCGTGAGACAAAAGAGGAGGATGTGTCGCAGATGAATAGCTTCTCCTGAAGAAGGGAGACAAAAGACCTACTCAAACAGCCTGAGGCCCCGAGATATTGCAAGGGCGTGTGAACCACCGACCTACCGAGCACTTCCGTTTTCTTTCCGATTCTTTTGGAAAGAAGGAAGAAAGAAAAAAAAGACACAAAGTCCGCCGAGAAAGACTAAATAGTGTTACAATTTGTGGAATGTGATAACTGGTATGTATGATGTGAGTGCACAAATAAAATACGTGCAAGTGTTACTGAATTTTGGCGTCAATCTCCAGGGTAGTAATTTTGTAATTTTCTGTGTCGGAATGACGCATGCTTACGCGGAAGTAATGATGCAATTTACTAGGTGTTTGAAAAATAATGAATAATTATAAGTTGTGGAGGTTATTAGGCGAACCTTGAGAGCTGAAATAAGTATTTATTCGTTGTTAGAAAACGGTGCTCTTTTAGAAATTAATAAAATTCAAGAAATCGTTTTATTTCCTACGTAACGTGTTGAACAAGATGCACTGAAACTATAACGTTTACGATAAAAAAACCTTTCTCCTTCGAATCTGTTTGAATACGAGTATACTCACAAGGCATGGAAAGATAATTGCAAAGACTTTTTTCCCTGACCTTACTTAGTCCCAAATTTTAGGATTTTGTTCAATAGCCTCTTCTTATGCTCTCCGATATATTCCATTTCGATTCGTCAAAACCTGACGCCAGGCACTGACTTTTTGCTCAGAATATTTTCTTATTTTCGCTAAAGTACACATACGAGTACAGTCTCCTATAGAGAATTCATATGATTATATTCACCAACTATTATGTAATAAACTTGGACATCCAAAAGCATATAAATACAGTAAGTTCCAAAAGTGAAGCTACAAATTTCAAAATTGATCGTACTTCTTTCGAAACTCGTGGGGTTGCCAGTTAGTATATTTTATTCCAATTATTGTCATCCTCTTTATCTGATAATAAGTATCAGTGATTAACTGTAGAACCACAGAAGGTATTTCCCCAGTGAATGGTCAGTGTTAGTTCAATAATTGTTTATTTAAAGAAAAAAAAAAAAAGAATCCCCCCCGCAAAAAAAGAATTTCCCCGTAGAAACATCTGCGGCTCTCAATGTGTGATATCGAGTGTTCACCATTGACTGGCAGCAGGAACCGAGTGCATAAGCATTGGCCTATTGTGATTTGTAAATTAACTTTCTACTTTTATAGCGTCATATCGAAAGTTATTATGATTTCTTTTGATAAAGCACAAAGAAGTGTAGCATCTGATTGAATGATATATAAATAAGACACAAGTTGGCGTAGAAAAACAAAAAAAGGAAATCGAAGTTATATGCGCGTTTAGCCTGGCTGCATGGTTAGACCTATTTCAAAAATCAAGGAAATATATTTTCCAGTTTGTTATTTAATCAACTGAGTTGTCTGGATATCTAGATGGTTGTAAACATGATTTTCCGTTAATTAGGTTTCATTATCAAGTCAGGGGAAATGAGGAAGTCTAGGCCTAAGTTAAGCCAGGGGAAGTGAGGAAGTCTAGACCTAAGTCAAGTCAGGAAAGTGAGGAAGTCTAGGCCTAAGTCAAGTCAGGGGAAGTGAGAAAGTCTGGGCTTAAGCCAAGTCAGGGGAAATGACGAAGTCTAGGCCTAAGCCAAGGCAGGGAAAGTGAGGAAGTCTAGACCTAAGCCAAGCCAGGGGAAGTAAGGAAGTCTAGGCTTAAGTCAAGTCAGGGGAAGTGAGGAAGTCTACGCGAAAGTCAAGTCCGGGGAAGTGAGGAAGTCTAGGACTAAGCCAAGGCAGAGGAAGTGAGGAAGACAGATAGATGAATTTTCAGTTGTTTTCGGTCAGCCTTGGTAGCTCTTAGACTTGAATGATTTGGGAACACTTTTATTGTTTGGAGAAGCCCTCTGTATTTGTAACGGTTCTGTATTTGTAACGGAAAACCTGTTTGCAATCAAGTTTACCCTTTCAATAGTGGTTACTTTCTGTCAGTTATTGCAAACATAATGAAGGAGGGAACTGATTTACCTGTTTATTCAATATTACTGGCTGGCGATGGGGGTATTGCGGCAAAATCCCCCCCCCCCGCCCCGGGGTAGGACACGGCTGGTGATTCATACGCTGGGTAGATAATGTTACGTTTGTGTCGTGGGTCGAAGCCGAAGCCAAAGCTGAAGTAGAGTCCGAATGGTCGAGTCCTAAAAGCTAAAATCAGAACTATCAACCACACCCAACTTCTCTGTTGCATCTAGGTGCATTCATGGTTGATTATGTTTAATGTTACGGAGATTTTCCCTTTATATTCTATTGATACTTACATGGTTTTATGCATCTTCGCTAAAATAATTGAAAATACACTATGATACTAAATATTTGTTTCCACATTGCTCGAAATATACAACTGTAATGTTGGTAATCCTGTGTTGAACGAAAATTTCAAATTGTTTCGTTTCTTTAGTTTGAAGTAATTACTATGCTTTGGAATAATTACTATGACCGTAATTTTTTCTTATGATTCTTAGAAATATCATAGATTTGATATCTGTGCATCATATGTTAGCTTTATTTTGCTTGATAGAGCTTTCAGTGTAGAAAAAAATAAGTTTTTCAGCTACGTGCTGTAGTTGCCAGTTAGTGAATTTCGAACGAAATCCTCTGAAATTTGTAGCTTCACTTCTGGAACTTACTGTACAAACCAAAATCACGGCATAAAACTTTAATACTCATGGGCGTACGCGAAACTCTTTAGGAAAACCCACTTCTCGTCTGTCATCTCTCCTTTGCTATTCTTCTCGACTACGCGAGAGTAATCTGTGCCCACGCTTCTCCTAACATCAGGTCGTCTGCTGCGGATGTTTGCCTACTTGGCTTTCCCTTCTCGCACGGGAAAGTCTTCCATCTCAGAAAATTCAGCCTCTTTTGTCATGCGTGTCGTAAATGCAAATATTAGTCGGGAAGAGACAGCTGACACGCTCGCGCCATTTATTTGCAGGGATCTCTCTCTCTCTCTCTCTCTCTCTCTCTCTCTCTCTCTCTCTCTCTCTCTCTCTCTCTCTCTCTCGTAAACCCTAGCTTTAATTTTCTTTATATTCAGTAGCATTCTTTTTCTCTTCCTCTCGTAAAGTAGAATTCTATTTCCTTCAAATTCAAGAGGTCTCTCTCTCTCTCTCTCTCTCTCTCTCTCTCTCTCTCTCTCTCTCTCTCTCTCTCTCGTGACTGCTTGTCTTTTTATCAGTGCTTTCTCAGCGTCGTATTATTTGTAATGATCGCACCAGTAACCATCCTCTGGTATGAACATGCACTTATCCTCTGAAGAAGCGGCCTTGCTTGTGTCTTTTTTCAAGACACTGTACCATTTTTCATACATATTCTTTTTTTATATATTTAGTTCTGGTGGTATTTTGGATTCTGTATTGGTCAACTCAGTTAAAAGGATCTGTCTGAAGTGTTACTTGTAGATTTTTAGGTTATTAAAAAGGAAATAATCATATATCATCATTATTTACTTCCCTAAAAAAATATAGCTCTATACGAAATTCAGTGCGTAAAAGAGTTATTTTATTTTTGTAAAATCAAATGTCAACGAGCAAAATACGCCATAATTAGACTTGCCATCTTCCAGCTTTGCAGAAGCCTCTCTCACCACTGGCCTCTACAGAACTACGCAAAATGAGGGTACCACTGTCCGACCTTCTTGACAGTCTCTTATGTTACCGTCATTTTCGAACTCATCGGCACGCGAGTTTTATAGTTATGTTCTCTGTTTTAAAGCTTTTGAATGTTCCTGCTCCATTATGTTATGGCAGCTTTCCACGTTTCCAGAGACTTGTGTCATTCCAGTTTTAATAGTCTTATCCAGAACTTGGGCTTCCAACGTCCTCTCACACTCAGCCCTACGTATTTTCGATATCCGATGTCCTGGAACACGTGCTACGGGCACTTCACTTTGAAGGAGACCTACCAAGACCATTTTATTTGAGCAAGGAACGCTCTCTCTCTGTCTGTCTGTCTGGCTCTCTCTTATAGTGCCAAAAACTATACCAGGAAAACTAAGGAAAGCACACAGGACATTAATCCACCACGCACCAGCATCGATAATGCAGCGTCTATTCAATGCGCTGCCAGCTCATCTGAGGAACATAACAGGAGTGAGCGTAGATGTGTTTAAGAATAAGCTCGACAAATATCTAAGATGCATCCCAGACCATCCAAGACTGGAAGATGCAAAATATACCGGAAGATGCGTTAGCAATTCTCTGGTAGACATCAGAGGTGCCTCACACTGAGGGACCTGGGGCAACCCGAACGAACTGTAAGGTCTGTAAGGTAAGGTAAGGTTATAAATATCTGGAAAAGCTCAGGATTTTCTGGCTTGATGTTCTCTCTCTCCTCTCACACTCTGTGCTAAGAGGCACAGAAATATTTGGATCGATACCAGATCTCTCTCTCTCTCTCTCTCTCTCTCTCTCTCTCTCTCTCTCTCTCTCTCTTCTATTCTAGGTATCTGAGAGGCCTGACTAATATTTCGACTGAAACCACTTTTCCCTGGCCTATCTGTAACTTTCGGTATCTCTCTCCACTAGGTAAATTTATAACATTACTGTTCACAACACACACACACACATATATATAAAACAAATTTACATAATTTTATATAATGGAACAAAGATCTATACTGGAATATCGTTTGAATATTTGCTTTAGAAAAGAGCTTATTTTTCTCTTGCCAAAATTCAAATAAAAAAAATTATTTATAATTGTGGCCCCCAGTTTCCGATTCCTGCAAGCTATCCACCCTTGTCTCTCTCTCTCTCTCTCTCTCTCTCTCTCTCTCTCTCTCTCTCTCTCTCTCTCTGTTTCTATGGAGATAGATTATAAAAGAAATCTTGCTATTTATTTCTCATACTTTATTTAGAGCGAAATGGAATTAAACAAACATTATACGAGAATATCTGATAATATTATAATTCCTACTTGACACGAATGGTGACACCTTCAACTCAAATACCCCTTTTTTTTCTTTTGAAAAACAATCAAGTATTTTTGTTAGTTAAACTGATGTTTTGGTTTGTGGTTACGCTTTCCACGTCAAGCCTTGAATCCAACTGGCACTCGAACTTAGAACAGCTAGCTTGATAGAGGGTACCGTAAACCAGACGACCACGCTAATAATGGGAAATCAACCTTTAACCTCCTCCACAAAAAAAAAAAAAAAAAAAACACGTGCGAAGACTTTGAGAGGTTTGATCCTTCTCTCCACTCGAATAAAAAAAAAAAACTGAGGAAATCCAGATATTGAATCCTCACTTCCTCCCCTCTCAAATAAAAGAGCGAAGAAATGCGGACATTAAATCCTTCCCATCCAAAAAATAAAGAAAAGTGTGTGGAAATCAACTCGCTCAATGCTACCCCTTCAAAAAAAAAAAAAAAAAATAACTTTGAAATCGAGAAGTTAAATCCTCCCCGCAAAATAAAGGTTGAGGAAATCGACAGGTTAAGTAATCATTGTGGAATACATATCGGGTGAAAGTGACCGGTAGATTCAGTGCATAAGAGAAATCATCCTGAAAGTTCGACTTTCTAATTGAAAGTCGAACCTTAGTGGTGGTACGCCAAACCTAGGCCGTGCCACTGCCCTTTCAAATTAGATCTCAGAATGAATAACCTTTACTTTAAACTATGTCTCTGTTGCATAACACGAATTCATGAATATGAATATAAAAATAAAAGTTGCAAACCATTTTACTGTAAATTTTAATTGATTACTTCTTTTGGTTGCACTCGAAACACTTGATATTTTAAAATGCAACTGAAAGTCTAGTTTCATTATAAGTTCACGCTGAGCTGAGTATCTGGTACATGCCATTCAGTTGTGAAATCAATTTTTCTCACGCAATGCGAGTAATTAAATCTCGATACAATGGCACACCCAAAACTAATCACTGATGGACAATAAAAAAAGAAAAAAAAGACTTTTAGCAGAAATGTCATTTTGGACAGAGGGAGAGCTAAAGAATGAGACAGAAATAGGTAGATTGAAATTATTAGATTTATAAATAATATATATATGTATAGCTCCAAAATGGTTTTGATTTTTTAAAAAGCAACTGTTCAAATAACATTATTACCTATAACGAAAACTGATACTTCGAAGCAAAAGAATCGTATCGTTGACAAACACGATACCATCCTTCGAAGAACTACTGGGAATCCGTCGCTACGAAAAAGCCTTGATTCACACTATAACGATTTACAGGTAATTTTTTTTTTTCAGTATTCCTGCTCTAATTTAAGGTCTCTCTCTCTCTCTCTCTCTCTCTCTCTCTCTCTCTCTCTCTCTATTGTCCCTTAAGTGGTCTCTATGTGGAATGTTAGAACGTTCATATTAGACCAAAATACCAAGGTTGATACGTATTCCTTAACATTCTAGCACATGCCTGTGCTGACCTAAAACAATGGATTTATGTACCTGAGTCCAAGTGAACTGTTGTGAGTCGCTGCAAGCTCCGAAAAAGAGCCAGCTACAGTAGGAGGAGAAAACAAATGACAGACATGAGTGATCAGTGTGCTCCGTAAAAATGTAAATTATCAAATCCTAATAAAACATAAAAAGGGAAGGGCTTTAACAAAGAAATCCCTGTATCTAGGTATTACTGTGCTGTCTGTCCCTTTTATCCAGGCATTACTGTGGTGACTGTCCCTTTTATCCAGGTATTACTATGGTGACTGCCCCTTTTATCCAGGTATTACTGTGGTGATTTATCCTTTTATCCAGATAAAACTGTGGTGACTGTCCCTTTTATCCAGTTATTACTGTGTTGTCTGTCCCCTTTATCCAGGTATTACTGTGGTAATTGTCCCATTTATCCAAGTATTACTGTGGTGACTGTCCCTTTTATCCAGATATTACTGTGGTGACTGTCCCTTTTATCCAGGTATTACTGTGGTGACTGTCCCTTTTATCCAGGTATTACTGTGTTGTCTGAAACCTTTATCCAGGTATTACTGTGGTAAACGTCCCTTTTATCCAGCTGTTACTGTGGTGACTATCCCTTTTATCCAGGTATTACTGTGGTGACTGTCCTTTTATCCAGATATTACTATGGTGACTGTCCCTGTTATCCAGGTATTACTGTGGTGATTGTCCCTTTTATCCAGGTATTACTATGGTGACTGTCCCTTATATCCAGGCATTGTTGTGGTGATTGTCCCTTTTATCCAGACATAACTGTGGCGACTGTCCCTTTTATCCAGGTATTACTGTGCTGTCTGTCCCTTTTATCCAGGTATTACTGTGGTGATTGTCCCTTTTATCCAGATATAACTGTGGTGATTGTCCCTTTTATCCAGGTATTGTTGTGGTGACTATCCCATTTATCCAGGTATTACTGTGCTGTCGGTCCCATTTATGCAATGTTAATGTGCTGTTTGTCCCATTTATCCAGTGGTAATGTGCTGTCTGTCCCTTTCATCCAGATATAACTGTGTTGACTATCCTTTTATTCAGTTATTACTGCGCTGTCTGTCCCCTTTATCCAGGTATTACTGTGGTGACTGCCACTTTTATCCAGATATTACTATGGTGGCTGTCCCTTTTATCCAGGTATTACTGTGGTGACTGTCCCTTTTATCCAGGTATTACTCAGTGACTGTCCCTGTTATCCAGGTATTACTGTGCTGTCTGTCACCTCTAACCAGTTATTACTGTGCTGTCTGTCCTTCTTATCCAGGTATTACTGAGGTGACTGAAAAGTATTTTCAGTAGTATATTCCTATGGTTTCGAGTACATGAAATGAGGTATGATAAACTCATAGAATTTATTTAGACTTGAGTTAAAAGGGAAGTGGGAAGGAGGATGGGGGAGGGGGAAGGGGAAGCGGCTGGGGTACGTGTTTGAAATCTACCCTATTATCCAAGTTGAGTCAAATGATGGCCACGTGCCAAATTTTCTCTAGATCGGTCGAGGGGTTCGGATTTCTATAACGCACCAACATACAAACAAAAATACCATCACTTTTCTTTATAAAGAATATATATATAATATATATATATATATATATATATATATATATATATATATATATATATATATATATATATATATATATATATATTTCTGTGCACACCAAGAAAGACGAAATCAGAGAAGTAAAAGAGAAATTTAAAAGTCCACTCGACTCCATTACTCGGTTGTCTTACCAGCTGAATCTCTTACCAAATCCATCACAGATTTATGGTTGCTACGTTTCCCATTTTCCATCTGAGCCTTCGGCCTCTAATGACTTCGAGTGTTAATGTCTCCCATTACGGAACAGAGAGAAAAAAAATTCTTTAAAGGTTTGGTTTCTACTTTCCCACCGATATTATTAGTTTGGTTTTTTTTTTTTTTCGGCAGTTGTACTTTAATGATTTATTTTTCTTTGTTATTTCGTTTACGCGGTCCATCTGATATTTTTGTGTTTTTTTCTTTTACCGTGTATTGCCGCTTTCCTTATTGGCGACCTGCTTTTTCTACCAGGAAATCAGTGTGGATTACTGACAGTAGGCTCAATGATAATATTTAGGGTATGAAGTGGTCATTTTAAAGGAGTTTAAAAGTAATAACAACGAAGAAAGAAATATGATAACATAAACAAGCGATAGAAAATGTATTGCATGCCAACATCTCTCACTGCCGAACTCAAAGGAAGCTCGACACACTCGGCTCCAGTTTTCAAGTTAGCAGAAAAATTATTTTATCCAAAAGCCTCCATAACAGCGGCCTCTCTCAGGTAGCAGAGGGAACGCTGAACGCTTTTCAGAGCAAGGAAGTCAGTGGCACAGAAAGTGATTTCCCGTTTTCGCCTCTTCCATAAGGTGTTCATGCAATCTACCTTTAATTATCGTTGATAATTGATATGGCTTAAAATTTCAATACCTTTCTCATTATTTATTTTGGAATACTATAATTTTTGTATTATTTTCTTTCCATATCTTTGTTTCGCGTGGTCTTACCCTAGAGTTTACTCTACGTATGGGTAATTTACAAATCTGAAGGTTATGTTTTCAAATCCATAAATGTTATATATAAAACTATTGATAATATTTTCTCATTATATTTTTCGGCTTTATTTGTCTTAGATGAATCTTTATTTAGTTATCCTCATAATAAACTGATCTCTTGAGTCGTGCCTTAATCATCATATCTTTTGTGTACGTATATTTGTGACTTAGTGGTCTGTAACCTGCATTGATCATAATTTTTTTTTATATTTTTATTTAAGTGATCTGTAACCTGAAATGACCATCATTTTGTTCATGAATATTGTAGTTAACTGATCTGTAATTTTCCTTGATTACCCTTATGTTTGTTGGATTACATTTATAGTTAAGTGATCCATCCCTCTTTCCAGTTTACGAAAAAGGTCAAGTAAAAAAGGAATCCCCCCGAAGAAAAAAGTTATAATGAATTAAATAAATTAAATAAAAGTTGGTCTCATAGCATAAGTATCAGATATAAATATCGGTGAACAATATCCTCTCTCTCTCTCTCTCTCTCTCTCTCTCTCTCTCTCTCTCTCTCTCTCTCTCTCTGTCTTAATGTGTGTGTATATTATTCATAAAGAACGGTAGAATAAAATAAGAAATCTAGGAATTTAGTTGAGGGAGATACTAGCCTTCCAAATACCCGTTAAAAACTTAATCCACTCTGAAACACCGGGTTTCAGTAATTAACATCCAAAAGCTCTCGTGATTTATGAACAACGACATTTTCCCCACACACTGCCCATTAAATGGAGAGCACCGCGTTAAATCTTTTACACATTTTAGTTGGGTAATGGACAGGCAGCGACTGAATTTTTTGCGAACATTTCCTAAGTTATCTGCGGGATTTCCAAAACACTGATTTTTTTTGCCTAGACTATGGAAAATGGTATTATGATATATTGTACTTTTTTCGGGAGCTGGAGACTTTAGTTATTAGCTTTTATATTAGCTAAACTGAGAAATATATTACCAACTGTTTCCAGACCTCTACGAATAGACATAAACAAGAACCATTTGAAAGCCACAACATTTATCTATTAATAATTTTCTTACATTTATTCATGTATCGAAGAAGTCACTTCACCCTAAGACTGAAGAGGACCAAGGTACGGATTCTGGCGCCGTCGAAATTTGGAAATTAACGTTATATTGTCCCCATCGGGATTAAGGAAAATGAATGTAGTCTAGAGTACGAGATTTTCCACCAGTTAAAAAGAACAGCTGACCCGTGGCAGAACGAAGTTGGAATCCCAGTAAAATGAAAAGATATAAAAAAAAACATTGTTTTATTAACGACCAACCAATGTTCAAAAGGCGAACGCATGAAAAATCGGGATTTTGTAAAAAAAAAAAAAAAAAAAAAAGCCAAAAAAAAAATATTGGATTACTCTTTTGTTTCTTCGGTAAAACTCTTGATGAACAGGAGGTTGTTGTTGCTATTGATTATTTAGTTCGGACAAAGAAGACAAGTGTTGCGTAAAGTCCCTGAAATTGCACATTTCTTCTTTCGCTTCTCAAGTCTATCTCGGAAAAATGACATGCGTAGTTCTAGAAGAGAGAGAGAGAGAGAGAGAGAGAGAGAGAGAGAGAGAGAGAGAGAGAGAGAGAGAGAGAGAGAGAGAGCAATAGCTAATTGAAAATCATTAAATCAACTCTGTTGCTGAGAGATAAACGATGAACGAATAACCAAGAAAATCCTACAGGTTTGGGAAACTATTTCAAGGAAATTCAGTCAAGATTCGAATTCAGGAAGTTTTCAAAGCTGAAACTAAACTTTATAGCTGAGTCTAAGCAGTAGGCAAGCGAACTCAAGTGAAACAGAAAATTTAAAGAGACAAAAGGTTCTTTCAATTCCGGTTCGGTAAAATTCAAAAAGAAGAATTGTCTTCCTGTGTTGGTGGTGGGACTAGGGTTTAGAAATCCTCCAATGAGAGAATATTGAATATTCCTTTGTGTTTTTGAACGGCAGTTAATCGACCGAGGATTACGGTTGGTTTACTTTTTTTGAGGAGGTAAATAGGCAACTTGTTTCCTGATTCGTTGCGAGATATACGTTTTTATTTGCTTTCCGAAATCTACACCCGTGCCTGAGAGAGAGAGAGAGAGAGAGAGAGAGAGAGAGAGAGAGAGAGAGAGAGAGAGAGAGAGAGTTCATTTCACGATTTAATACCACCAGACTCAGTTTATTTTCGTGTCTGGTTCAAGGTCCTGATTCTGAGAAGAATTGTTCTTGAGAGAAAGTTCATTGAAATATACCTTTCGAGCTCCTTCAGTACTCTTTCTCAACGCGAATAATAGATTACTGTACCAAGAACTATTAATACATAGATTTAAAACTTCATGCATTATCTTAAGTATGTAATATTTCTTGAAGCAATATAAATCACGTGCAAGGAACAACAGCTATCTCATTATATCGACGAAAAAACTCCAGCACAAATACGAACGCTTAGTGCTTAAAGCACCAGCTCGCCTCGCACTTGTGACTGAAACAATGAGGCACTCGAAATGTTTCCGCTTATGTGTGAAACCGGATTGCTTTTACGCGAACGATGGCAGTTCAGAAGCTCAAGACTGCCAAGAATTCCATCGACAGCAGCTTTTTGTTCCTGAATACAAAGGGTCAACTTGATCTAGCTACCCAGTTTCTATATGGGGTAACGTTCTTCGAATGTTCACGAAATTAAGTTAATTATCGCATGATGTAAAAAAGCATATATACCAGTAGAGGGAGCTCTGAACGCAGTTAACAAATGGCATTTGAAGATCAATTAGAAAAATATACACGCATGCATACATACTTAAGCAAAATTCAATAACAGGCAATTTTGTAAACAATAGACTATGTACAATATATATATATATATATATATATATATATATATATATATATATATATATATATATATATATATATATATAATATAATATATATGTGTGTGTGTGTGTGTGTGTGTGTGTGCAATTAAACCTAAATATAGCCAAACGAGAAAGGAAAACCTCCGTCTAAAGCGACAGAAAAAAGTTCTTCCCTAAGGAAAGAATATTCCAACACTCTCATTGTAACTGAAAATAAACGGCCACCAATCCGATTGTTGTAGCTTAACAAGAATGACAACGTGAATGACGAGCCAATTCCGCGTGGAAATCGTATCATCAAGATGCTAAGATAATTTGTAATAAGGAATAAAATCTTGACGCCATACAGAAAACGCTGAATACAAAACGGCAGCGTTGTTTTTGTTCATGTAAAATATTCTTACATACATCACACAGGGAAAGATGAATACAAAAACCTCGTAACAAATATAATATCTCACTCTCCAAGAATTAAAGTAGAATATTTTTTGAAATACAATATATATTTCCCCTAACGAGCGCACTAGTAGATAAGGACACTACAAATTTCTTCAGAGATGTGTTATATAGGCTAAGAGTTGCATAACAGTATCATTTCTTTCTCTTTTGACGTTCATTCATGAGACGAGTAATTGGTTTCTTACTCTGGAAAAAATACGAGGTATTTAAAGTGATTCATAGTTTTGTAAGTGCTCTATATGTAGCTTTGAAATGTCAAGAATAGTGAACTTCTTTTATTCCGCAAGGCTTTTTATTTTTGGGAAATGAAGGCAGATTTCTATTACGAAAAGGACCTTGTTTACCAAAGTACATTTCGGGAAAATCATTACACAGTAATAAACTAACGCATAGCCGAGTTATTAATAATAGGTTTAGTTAAAGGATTAAAGTTCGAGTCTTTGTTCACTTTTCTGTAAAACTTACTGATTTAGTTAGATATTGGACGGACCTTACATAATATATATATATATATATATATATATATATATATATATATATATATATATATATATATATATATATATATATATATATATATATATATATATATATATATATATATATATATATATATATATATATATATATATATATATATATATATATATATATATATATATATATATATACATATACAGTATATAGATATCTGTGGTTATAATGCTTTCGGTCTTTCACTGCGAAATTGTTTAGATTACCCAATATGGGACATAACATCGAACGCTGAATTGCATTTTCATTTTTCATTGGCCTGGTTTATATAAATATATGGAGATTTGGTAAATGTTTTCAGCTAAATATTTTATTTCCCTTCTAATATTACTTCTTTTTTGCCTTTAACAACTAACAAGATACAGCAATAAAGCATGAACATAAAAATGAAAAGGTTTTTCAGAGTTAATGTTATCACTGACAGATGCATAACGGAAAAGAATACTTAGGTTTATGGCAAGAACTCCTACCAAATTCATTTTAGTTATTTTGATGACGATTAGTTTAAACTCTCATTTATGGATAAAAACGTTTATGATTATAATAAACAGTTTGAAAAATCGATGTCAACTGGAAATGGCAGGTACTGTTCGATTTTGCGTTTTGAAGAGAATTAGTCAGGTGCTTCCATATATTTAAGGAAACACTTTCAAACGGAGGTTTATGAAAATTGAAGAATATTTTAGTTTTAGCTCTCTCTCATAGTATCTAGAAAAATATTATATATATATATATATATATATATATATATATATATATATATATATATATATATATATATATATATATATATATAAAAATATATATATATATATATATATATATATATATATATATATATATATATATTTATACATATATATATATATATAAATATATATATATATATTATACATACATATATATATATATATATATATATATATATATATATATATATATATATATATATATATATATATATATATATATACGTAACATAAATTTCTGACTCATCGGATCGAACCCATACATATTATCCATATATAAAAGAATTGGAACCTGAGATATATAACTGCTTGCATACCAGTATTTTCCCCAACTATATATATAATGATAGACAACATTTCATTCGAATTATCCCTTCTGAGTGAATAAGATAGAAATCATCAATCACGTGTGGAACAGAAATAAATTTCTGACTCATCGGGATCGAACCCAGGTCTCTCAGGTGGAAAGCAAGGGCGTTATCCACTGGGCCATACAAGTCTAAAAGAAGTTGGAACCTGAGAGCAACTGCACCCAAGGAATTACCAGGGCAAGCTAACTGCTTGCATACCAGTATTTTCCCCAACTTCCCGACTCAGCAATGACCCAATAGACAACATTTCATTCGAATTATCCCTTCTGAGTGAATAAGATAGAAATCATCAACACACAATCACGTGTGTAACAGAAATAAATTTCTGACTCACGTCGGGATCGAACCCAGGTCTCTCAGGTGGAAAGCAAGGGCGTTATCCACTGGGCCATACAAGTGTAAAAGAAGTTGGAACCTGAGAGCAACTGCACCCAAGGAATTACCTGGGCAAGCTAACTGCTTGCATACCAGCGAGTTTTCCCCAACTTCCCGACTCAGCAATGACCCAATAGACAACATTTCATTCGAATTATCCCTTCTGAGTGAATAAGATAGAAATCATCAACACACAATCACATGTGGAACAGAAATAAATTTCTGACTCACGTCGTCGAACCCAGGTCTCTCAGGTGGAAAGCAAGGGCGTTATCCACTGGGCCATACAAGTCTAAAATTATGGAATCTGAGAGCAACTGCACCCAAGGAATTACCAGGGCAAGCTAACTGCTTGCATACCAGCGAGTTTTCCCAACTTCCCGACTCAGCAATGACCCAATAGACAACATTTCATTCAAATTATCCCTTCTGAGTGAATAAGATAGAAATCATCAACACACAATCACGTGTGGAACATAAATTTCTGACTCACGTCGGGATCGAACCCAGGTCTCTCAGGTGGAACGCATCATTATCCACTGGGCCATACAAGTCTAAAAGAGGTTGGAACCTGAGAGCAACTGCAAAATTACCTGGGCAAGCTAACTGCTTGCATACCAGGACTTTTCCCCAACTTCCCGACTCAGCAATGACCCAATAGACAACATTTCATTCGAATTATCCCTTCTGAGTGAATAAGATAGAAATCATCAACACACAATCACGTGTGGAACAGAAATAAATTTCTGACTCACGTCGGGTAATGAAGCTTGCCCAGGTAATTCCTTGGGTGCAGTTGCTCTCAGGTTCCAACTTCTTTTAGACTTGTATGGCCCAGTGGATAACGCCCTTGCTTTCCACCTGAGAGACCTGGGTTCTGATCCCGACGTGAGTCAGAAATTTATATATATATATATATATATATATATATATATATATATATATATATATATATATATATATATATATATATGCAGAATCTACTGGTCACTTTTACCAGACACATATGTAATTCTAATAGCCACAATTTAAGAGGGCATTGTGGCTATTATTATATATATATATAATATATATATATGTATATATATATATATATATATATATATATATATATATATATATATATATATATATATACACACAACACAAATGCACACACTAACACACACACATATATATATATATATATATATATATATATATATATATATATATATATATATATATATATATATATATATATATATATATATATATATATATTTCTGACATTTAAAAGATACAGAATATTCCGAAAGTAGTCGTTAGGTTTAGCTGGGAAATTATAGAAAGAAAGCCCGTAGTTCCACACTATGTTCACTTGCTATGTAAAACTCGGCTCAAATGAGGAAAGAAGTACCAATGGAGCATTTATAACATAACAATACACATCAAGCATCATTTCCACATAAGAAAGAGGCGGTCAAGGAAAATGTATACATGCTGACTGAGGACTGGGTAGTACATTAATTGACCACCGCAAGCTGAACCCTGCCTGTCACATTCACTTACCCCCTTGTGAGCTTTTCACACGGGATAAGAGAAGAAAATAGTCACAACAAAAGCGGAGACAGTGGCTCAAAGGATAAAGTGTATAGTATCATTAATGTTAAGTGGTAACAACTGTGAACTGAAATTTAGAGTATCTGATTAAAATACACACACATAAATATTATATATATTATATATATATGTATATATATATATATATATATATATATATATATATATATATATATATATATATGTATGTATGTATGTATGTATGTATGTATGTATATATGTATATATATATATATATATATATATAATATATATATATATATATATATATATATATATATATATATATATATATATATATATATATATATATATATATATATATATATATATATATATATATATATATATATATATATATATATATATATATATATATATATATATATATATATATATATATATATATATATATAATGTTTTCTCAGATTCATGGCTACATTTTAACATTCTAGGAAACATAAAGATAACTGTTATGTTCCATCCGAAAGAAAGAACTTTGTAAAACCGGTTAATTCAGAGAATGCTACAAAAGCTGACGAGAAAAATAATCTGGTTTTAGGCACAAACAACGAAAACACTAACAAGTAACAGCAAAATTAGCTTTCGCATATCGTACAGTCGTTAAACTCAGCATAACTCTTTCCATGATTGCGCACGTGAAGGTATGCAGTAGACCGTTGATTATTAGGATTAAACCTGCACTCCATATCCACGAGAGAGAGAGAGAGAGAGAGAGAGAGAGAGAGAGAGAGAGAGAGAGAGAGAGAGAGAGAGAGAGAGAAATTTCAATTGGGAATGCATTTAGGCTGTTCGTAATTTTCATAACGATCGCAAGAAACATTTATATATGGTTTGGTAACCTCTGTTCCCTATAGAAAAAGGAACTACCTTTCAAGTTGAAAGAGAATGGTAAGTAAATGTCTGCGGGAATGTTTATATTCACCAGCCAGAGGCATCGTGATTTCAGTCCGTTGAAGTGTTAGCGGAACTTTTATCCTGATTTAGAATTTTTAAACCTTTACATATCATTAGAAATGACAATGTATGAACTATATAATTACAGTGATGTTTTGTTCACGCTTGATCGGAATGCCGCATTGGTTATATATATAATAATATTTGGTTCTGAATAAATTAATTATGAAGGTTAACTGATTCTTACTCCGTCCAAAATAATTAATCAATGAATGTTAATGTGGCTGTGAATTTGGTCACTTCACGTCGCTGATGAATAACATTAGTGAATGTAAAATGTAGTCATTACAAAATGAAACGATGTCATAATGAACAAAATAATTAGAGGTATTAATCATCATTGCTGTAGGTCTGTATTGGACAGCAAAGATTAAGAACAAAAGAAATACTGTTATATGTTTATGAAGTCATGAAATGGCGCATTTTCGGCATGATAAAATTTGAGGTTCCATATCTACCGGGTGTTTCGAAATTAGAGCCCCCCCTTCACAGAACAAATGGAAAGTTATGAAGTTTTCTGCTATATCCTCTCTCCAAGGACATTATTGTAAGTTTTCATTAAGCTATTTTTCATTTTACATTTCTTGTATTTTCAGACTGAGTGACGGAGTTAGATACAGCCATGGCTAACGACTCGGAGGAAGTCAGATGGATTTTGGGATCGAACCGGCTATACCTTCAGATAGGGATGCTGAGGCATCCTCATTTCACGTTCCTGGATACAAATACATTAAAGAGATGCATCCTTTTAAAAGAAACTGGACAAAACCATATGACTGTCATCAGAAAAGAGTGAGAATCTGGAAGGCCTGAAGTCCTTTCTCAGGAGTCAAAAGACATCATAGCTGAGGCAGTGGGTAGACCAAGAAAGTCTTTATGTAAATTGGCGCTTGAACTAGAAACAAAAAGGGGAAAGAAGAGAAGTTATAGTGTTGTATATCGTGAGTTGAAAATATCTGGTATCAAGCCATTTCATGTTATCAGCAAGCCCAACATCACTCAGCAACAGAGAGAAGACCGTGCATGGTTTTGTGGTTCATTTCTTAAAGATTGGAATGAAGCTGACTTTTCTCCATAAGTTACTGCATCAATTCTTCATTTACACAGTCAGGAAGCCAAAATCATAAAAATGACATCATTTGGGCAGTTGATGATATCAGAGATGATGCACTAATGCCAAGTTGTGAAATTTCCTGAATGTTTGGGAATTTTTCTCTGTTTCACAGCCAAACAAAGTTAATGTGGATCATCAAAGAAAAGAGCAGTCATGGAATGGCGAATACCACAGAGAAACTGTGCTACTGGTGGAGTATTTCCTTTCCTCAAAGTGATCCTGAAAAATGTGTTATCTGTTGAAGAAGTCACATTTTTGCATGATAAGGCACCATGTTTCAAGGCTCTTCAGACACAGGAGCTGCTTTGAAACAGTGGTATCGATTTCTTCTCGTCAAGTGAATTTCCAGGTAGCTCCCCTGACCTTAATGTGTGTGAAAACATTGGTAGTATCTTAAAGGATCGTGCTGAAGCACGCACAGTGAACTATGATGGTATACCAAGCCTTGACGACCTGCAAAGAGAGGTGATCGAAGTGCTCAGGGAAATGGAGTTTGAGTCTCAGCTTTTTCGTGATTTGCTGAAATCATACCCCTCACGAATGCAGGCTGTGGTATAGACAGATGGAGGCCACACAAAATATTGAACACTCAGAGAGAAACTTAAATAAATACCTGTTCTGAATTACTTTGTTTTTGTCCATATCAATTTTAGCTTATGCTGTAGAAGGGGGACTAATTTCGAACACCCTGTATATTGTACTTACCGTCTTCTGAGATAAATGAATAAAAAGTATATGCAGTAACAAATTGCTGAGTACTGGGATTTAAAGAAAAGTGGTTACAAATCTGTAAATCTTATTCATGGAGGTTTTTCGGATTTATTTTTTAATTTTTATTAATTTCGCAGTATTAACTGTCGTTTTATTAATTCATGATCCGTTATAGGAATGTAAATACCCCATGAATAATGCAGCCATTGCGCTTGTCATTGATTTGGACCCTGTTTCCGTTTCTTCTGTCTACGAGTTATTTATAGTTTCTTGTTATCGTTTTGTCCATACATTTATTACGTGTTTCTCCCCTGCTGTAAAGGATTCCTCTCCCCCCTAAAAAAATTGTTCTGTGAAAATGTATTCGTATGAAGCTGATGTATTTCGGCGAGAGAGAGAGAGAGAGAGGGATACGAGATAATCTGGTGACGATCTGATCTTTCATCCGGTGGAGTGGGATTGTTACTCATCGATTGCTGGTCTTGTATTATATATAAATATTATTATGATTAGCAAGAATTCGCTAGCAAATTACCTCCCCCCCCCTCCTTTGTTGTTGTTGGTTGTTCATTTACTGCCAGCCGGCCGATCGATAGACCATCTGTCTATCGACTTAAAAACAAGGGTTAAAGATTAGCGCCTCCATTTTGATAAAGATCTTTCCTTCGAGGCGTGCAATTCGTTTGGGCGCTTCTCCTACAGGCCAAAACCTCTTCAAGTGGCAGCAGGTGCATGAGTCAAAGCATCTGTGATGGACGCCCCCAGTTCCATAGGAGGATAAAGCAAAAGCCACGAGGTCTCACACACACGTTGGCTGAAGATGTGGAGTGAACTTGTGAAGACGTCCCCAACACCTGGCCTCATCGATGCCCTTGCATCCTGCAACCACGTGGTTCTTCAAAGTATACTTTTCCTCGTGTTCTTCAACCGTATTCCTCGAGCCCAATGCCATTGCTTGGAGTTTCGAGGAGTCCCCACGCTTGCCCCCTTAATGGAAGCTCCTTATCTCACCACGCAGCGAAACTCGGCTCTCGGAAATCTCCGAAGTCATCCACGGACCGCTCAAGCACGCCTGGAAAATCTGCTGCTGTAAGTCTCTGAAGAGCCCCATTTCAGTCACATGTCTGCATATTTGCTTAAGGAGAAAGCCAGAACCCTCGTCTATCGTCCGTGCGCCTCTTGGCATCGCAGTATTAATTCTTTATTACTCCTTGGCACCTCAGCAGCTTTGAATTCATTGCCCTTTGTCTATTTTCATTACTGGCGATAATGTGCATATCTCTCTGATTTCTGAGGGATCCTATTTCGTGGAAGCTTCGACCGTATTCTGAATCCCCTATTTTCATTCAATCCGTAAATTCTTCTGTGATAGTAATCTACTTGAGTTCCTTCCGTACTGACACTAGCTTACAACACACTCCTTAAATTTGCCCAATGGTTTACTTAATATTTCCTCAGTAACAAGAGCCCTATGCTCATATGAAATTCTCTTTGTTGTCCTCTTTACGTTTTCCGTACCCACGAAGTCAGGAATCACAAGGCTAAATTAACTTAAATTGTTGCTACCTGTCTCACAGACATTGGTTTCAAACTAAACCACGAAAAACGTAAAAACATGCATCTGGCCATAGAGGACCTTGCTCTTGCAGTTGCAGTTCCCTAGTGTTGCTTTATTGCATTTAAAATCTGCCAGATCAGCTATTAGCAAAGCTAAGCTGGGCACTATGACACCACGCAACCTTTTGTGTAAAACCAGCACACAGATCCAGAAAATCACAAGTAATGTGTTAATCTTAGCAAAACCTTTTACAATCGTGACTGTTCCTAGAATTAGAAATAGGACGCATGTAATCACTGAGAGAAAAGAACCGGCCAGATTAGATTCGTTAATGCATGCCTTTCAGATATAGGTTAGAAATAACCAGTGTTAACCATCTTTGCTTTATGTGAATATGAAATCTCTGTGTGTTAAAATCTTTTGCCATATGTTTTGCTTCGAGGAATAGTGCGAAAATTCCGTGTTAAAATCTACATATCCTGTTTTCGGAGGAATAGTGCGAAAGAAATTCCTCTCTGTGATAACTCTTACTCACATTTCGAATTAGCTTAACTGTTATTTAGGCGCGAATAAATTCCCATCGTAGATTACCGAGAATGTCAGCTTGCATTGCTGACAATTCTTCTCAGTGTAGTCAGAATTCGAGTTAGGTGTTAGGAAAGCTAAATTTAAACTCCGCTATAGGAAAATTACTAGGCCGTTGTAATTGTTATCCTTCAGACGACTGAAATCTCCCGAACTTAGACGGTATATAAATATACCGGTTCATTCACCCAGAATTCGCAATACCTCTGGTGTTGGCCAAACGACCTGCACCCCACCCCGCCCATGCCCGCGTGTGTAGCATTTTTTTTTTTTTCCATTCATTTCTCTTTGGGTTTCCCGTTAGTAATTTCTAAGTCCTAAGGGACTAATCAGACCTAAGTCCTAAGTGACTCCTAAAATTTACCGGTCGTGACGTGGCGAGAATTCCTCCAAATTCACAAACCCAAGTCCCACGTGACTTCTAAAATTCTACTGCGACGTGGCGAGAATTTCTCCAAATTCCAGTCCTCAGAGACTCCTAAAATTCTAATGTCACACGTGACAGAATTTCTCCAAATTCCAGTCCTTAGAGACTCCTGTGGCCCTACTGGGCCGACGTATGAGAATTTCCTCCAACTCCAGTCCTCAGAGACTCCTAAAATTCTACGTCAAGACGTGGCGAGAATTCTCCAAATTCCAGTCCTTAGAGACTCCTAAAATTTATCGTCGTGACGTGGCGCAGAATTTCTCCAAATTCCAGTCCTCAGAGACCTCTGGGGCCTTCACACGCACGGGCGAGACCTCCAACCCAGTCCTCAGAGACTCCTAGCGCACGCCGCACGTGGCGAGACTCTCCAAATTCCAGTCCTCAGAGGACTCATACAAAAATTCTACGTCGCACGGCGAGAATTTCTCATTCCTGGGCGGGAACCCAAAATTAAGTCCTTGAGACATTATATAGTGTAGTTCACAATACATCTAAGCCCCATGGACTGATCATTCTAGTTCGTTAGAATAACCCTTAATCCTCATCGCCACAGCCGCCAAGTCCGAGCCGCGACAAAATCCAATCCACACTTTCCGAGACGCATATTAGACTTCGTTCGCCAAGAACAACCAATACCTTCAAGACACATCCACTTTAACAAAGAGTCTTTGCAGACATATCCCATACCCATTATTCCAAGATGGCTAATACCAGAGCCCAACAAACGAGATTAAATTTACATGTCCGCTGGGAAGGACATGGGACTATCGGGGCAAGATCTGAGAGCATGGGTTCAAGAGCGAGTGATCCATGCTGGGCGCGGAGAGAGCAAGAGAACGAAGAGAGAGAGAACGTGAGGAGAGAGAGAGGGCAAGAATTGCCCAAGAGCAGGAGAAGGATAAAGAACGTGAGGAGAGAGAGAGGGAACGAATTGCCCAAGAGCAGGAGAAGGCTAAAGAACGTGAGGAGAGAGAGAGGGCAAGAATTGCCCAAGAACAACGAGAGGAGAGAGAACGTAATCGCCACGAACAACGGAGGAAAAAAGAACGTAGAGAGGGAAAGAGAACGTGAGGAGAGAGAGAGAGACAGAATTCCCAAGAGAAAAGTGGAGGAACGAATGGGAAGATCGAGCGACAGCACACGTAGCTCCAGGGATGCTAGAACGACAGCCCGCCACCCCCGTGCCTTCGTCGCTGGGATGAGTGCTCGTAGCCAAGCTCACTGCTCATGCCAAATGGACCGAGTCCGAACCCGGCGGCGTGGTTTGAAAGGGCCGTAACGAGTCCTGGAGTGCTGCGATTCCTCCCCGCGGAACTCTCCTTGTTTCACTAAACTTGGGCGGAAGGCCCTCGTTGCTCACCACGCCTCCCGCCGACGATCGGGGAACTGGGAAGCCGTACGCCAAGCAGTTACGAAGGCGTACGAGGATTACCCCCGAAGTGCGGAGGAGACGTTGAGAGCAGCCCAGAGAAGCAGGCCAGACTTTGTCCATTGGCGACGACCGAGCGGAGCGTTGACAAAATGGCTCGACCGGCGGAGTTACTCAACACCGCCGGTGGTACTGAGCTAAGCTACCGAGCATTTCACCGCTCTCCTGCCCTCGCCACTCATAGTGGAAAGCCCAGCAACACTCACCGAGTGTTGCCGAATAGCAGACATGTGGAAACTCACCACCCTCAAGATGGATCCATAAGGAAGATAAATCCCGGCCCCTCCTCGAGGTTCAAATTCTGGCCAAAATGGGAACTCGGGCAAGCCCATAACTTGCCATTATTGCAAGAAAATGGGGCATTCCTCCAACAGTGCCGAACAAGAAACCGGCTCCTCTCTCTCCCGGAAAACCGACAAATAACTCGCCGCGCCTCCACAGGGCAGCTGAAAGACTTTAGTCAGACCTTGCACGGGCGTGCAAGGTCTACACATTTTCCATGGGCGTAAATGCCCACGCAATAATAAATCAACTACTCCCACCGTCTTTGGCCGCCAGATCCAGTCAGGGCCCCGGCCTGTATACGTGGCCCTCCACGAGGTAGCCCAAGGCCGAAGTCACTGCTTTCGGTGACTCGGCGCCAAGAAATTTCCTCATCCGAAGGGGACAGAGTTCTCTACGGAGCATCACTAATAGGACGAAAACTCGTCACGATCGAGGGAATAAATCAGTTCAAATGATACTCCTACGGTCCACTGCAGTCACAAGACCCGCTCAACCAAACCTGCACCCGCAGTAGCAAGCCATCTCCCTGGAGGCTGACGCCATCCTGGGACAGGACCCTCAGTCCCCAATCGAAATCACGACAATCTAGGGGTCCACATTCCCCGACCACCCGCTGGCGCGCGAGAAGTCCTCCCCGCTTCTCCTCGCCAGCTGAAGACTGGCGCCCTGGGTACCAGGAGGACGTAGCCCCACCCCTCCAGTGCCACCTGAGTACACAATGTACAGTGGTCTCCCGGACGGCCCCCGATCCCATTCAGTGCCCGGCCCTGCTCTCGGTGCCAGTGCCAGGGTTCCCAACCAGATCTCTCCTTCAGAGATGCCACCTCGTCGGTGCCACTTGCATGCCCCGAGCAGGCTGCTTCGGGCCCGCCCTGACCGACGAGCCCAAGAAACCTCTGATAGCGCCCGACTCTGCCCCAGTGCCAGCGCCAGAGCGCTACATCTCCACCACGGGATCCAACTCAGACCCCCTCTTCCCCGGCCTGGCAATCGCTACCAGCTGCCGGTCAGAGAGACGGTTCCTCCCGACCACCGCGGGAAGCCTTCACCTGCAGGTGCGGCCTCGCAACCGCTCGAGCTGGTCAATACCTGGCGGAAGCCGCCACGCCACCCCCCGACCGCCCCTCTCTGCCTCAGCCTGTCGTCGACGCAATTGCAAGTCAGATTTTGCCATATCTCACTTCTGGGCCGATGAACTACAAGAGCCGCGACGGATCATGGTAGAACCCGCGATGAACACTCCTGGCGCCGCTGGGTCGCATCAGCAGGCCCAGGTGGTAATTGCAGCCGCCTCCGGGTCGCGCCTCCGCCTCCCTCGGCCGAGGACCCACTGTCCCATTAAGTGAAGACTCAGGCGAAATTACCACCGGGCGCGGGGAGCCCAGGTAATTTGGCAAAAGAGCTCTAGAGCTCCCCATGGCACCTAAAAGCACCATTTCTCATTTTCGAAGGTCTTGGCAACTCTCTAATCCAGAAGGGGATGTCAGACCTCTCTATCTTCTTCCTGCTCCCTCAGGAACTGCCATCTCTTACCATCCTCTACTAATCTTCTCCCCAAATTATCCCCCACAAGAGGCAATTAAACATGGATACCATTCCCACACGTATAAATCATTAAGAATAACAGAGTGAGAAGTGGCACGCCCTTGCGCCCATACCTTGGCACCGAGCGCAAGCGGTCAGCCCCTCCTGAAGGAGTCGTCGTGCACTTTCTCGCCCTGGGACTGAAGTGACAGTCCGGGCCGTAATTTATAGGCAAGGACGATACCCTGCCTAACACAATAAAAACCCTCAATTTTTTCCCCTTAGCTCTTCACAATATCAGTTTATTTCTTAAATATTTAGTTATCTTTATTTTAATGAATCGCGAGTCATAAACTCTTGCCCTTGTGATTTAAATGCCCCTTTGTAAGCTCCTCTTGAGGGACGTGTCTCGCTGCTCATATGCGGTCAGTTTTCATTCGTAACGTCTTGGTAATTTCCTTCCTTGTTATTATCCCTTTTCCCCTTCCATTCCTTTCCAAGATCGCCGTTTGTCCTAATTCTACATCTTTTGTCTGCTCGCCCGCCGGCAACATTTGTTGGCAGTAGACGATAAAATTAGCGTGAGTTTAAGGTTAAAGGCGAATTAAAACCTCGCGAATACTTCGCCCGCACACGACCGTCAAATTCCCGGTGTGTGGGTCATCCCTCAGCTCAAGGTTGAACGATAGCTGAGCAAGTATCGTTAAAACTAAGATAAATTATCAATGCGAATATGCATAGTCACATGTATCGCTGCAAAGTGATGTCATTTACAAAAATAAACGCTGTTTTTTCATTTCACACAGCCTCTTCTCAAGGCAGATTACCAACCGCATGCATTTTATCTAAAATTATAACCGTGTATTTTAATTCTTGAACAATAACCTTTTCATTTGTTGGCTATAGCCTCATATATGTGGTCCTATAATCTAATTAATTCACAATTGTTCGAGGTCACTTTATAGTTACCAGTGGGTAACCAAATTCCAAAGTAATTATTCTTTTTGGTAAGTAAGTTTAAATCACTTTGCGTTCTGTTAACGAAAATTGTCCCAATGTGTTGCTACAAAGTAATGTTCAGCTTCATAAAACCCTTAGAGTAGTTCATTGGTAAGGCAGAATGTATAACGAGCATTTGCCATTATTTTGAATATCATGGCCACACCCGAAGTAGGTGCATATGTACATCATCTTGTATGTGAGGTATTATGATTAGCAAGAATTGCTAGCAAATTACCTCCCCTCCTTTGTTGTTGTTGGTTGTTCATTTACTGCCAGCGGCCAGATCGATAGATCATCTGTCTATCACTTAAAAACAAGGGTTAAAAGATAAAGGCGCCCCATTTTTGATAAAGACTTTTCCTTCAGGCGAAAAGCAATTGGCTTGGGCGCTTCCACAGGCCAAAACCTCCGCTGCGGGCAGCAGGTGGCACGAGTCTGTTACCTGTGATGGACGCCCCCGGCCCATAGAGGGGAGAAGGCAAAAGCCCACTGAGGTCACACACACGCGGCTGGAAGATGTGGGAGGAACTTGTGAAGACGCCTCAACACTCTGGCCCCATCGATGCCCTGCATCCTAACCACGCGTGGGTCTTTTCCAAAGTATACTTTTCCTCGTGTTCTTCAACCGTATTCCTCGAGCCCACACACGCCATTGCTTGAGTTTCGAGGAGTCCCACGCTTTGCCCCTTTACGTGAAGCCCTTGCATCTCACCACGTGGAAGAAACTGGCCCTCGAAATCGCAAGTCATCCACGGACCGCTTCTACACGCCGGGAAATCTACACAGTAAAGTAAACTGGAAGAGCCCATTTCAGTCACGCTTATCTCAGAATATTTGCTTACATAAGCCAGAAATTCCCTTGTCTATCAGTCCAGCGCTTTGCATCGGCAGTATTAATTCTTATACCCTTTGGAAATTCCTCAGTGCAGCTGAATTCATTATTCTTTGTCTATTTTCACATTACGATAATGTATATTCTCATTTCAGAGGATCTATTTCGTGGAAGCTTCGAATCGTGTCTGAATCCCATTTTCATTCAATCCCGTAGGAATTCCTTCAGATAGTAATCTACTTGAGTCTTCTTTCCGCATCGATATCATTTATGTAAATACACTCCTTTAAATTTGCCCACGTGTTTACGAATATTTCCCTCAGTAACAAGAGCCCTATGCTCATATGAAATTCTCTTGTTATCCTCTTTTTACGTCGTACCCACGAAGTCAGAATCACGCTAAATTAACTTAAATTGTTGCTACCTGTCTCACAGAGCATATTTCAACTAAACCACGAAAACGTAAAAATATATATATATATATATATATATATATATATATATATATATATATATATATATATATATATATATATATATATATATATACTATGTATAAGTATATACACTTACACGCAGTGGGACTAGAAAAACGTCAGTTGCTGTTTGACAATTTTTCTTATGTTTTTACCTTATTCAGGGTCCATATATCGGCCTTAATCACATCATACCCAGCTCCTTACCGGAGGAGGGAAAATGAGGCTTCTTTCAGTCTTGGAAAGCTTGTTAAGGGCTGAGTGCTCCCATCATCTTGACATCACCGTAAATGCTAACGTCGGGGCAGGTGACCCTGTTATTGCTGATTTTTATGCTTTCTTACAACCAGAGGAAAAGAGGATTATGAGATAACAGACTTATAGACTTGTTACTGGTTTCTCAGCCATGTCATTTTATGCAGGAGAGGTTGTCTTTTCTTCTCTGTGCATGCTGGGAGGTTGTTTATCACTTATTCGTTGCCACGGCATTTTTTGCCTTTATGTTGTCGCAGGTCATTTCTGGTCAATGCATGTTGTCGAGGTCATTTCTTGCCCATTGTATGTTGTTGAGGCCATTCCTTGTCAGTGTATATGTCGGCATTATTTTATCACTGTATGATGTCGAGGTCATTTCTGGTCATTGTATGTTGTTGAGGTCATTTCTTGTCATTTTATGTTGTCAAGGTCATTTCTGGTCATTGTATGTTGTCGAGATAATTTCAAGTCATTGTATTGTCAGGTCATTTTTACATTGTATGTTGTCAAGGTCACTTCGGTAATTGTATGTTGTCGAGGTCATTTTTGTCATTGTATGTCGTTGAGGTCATTCCTTGTCATTGTATGTTGTTGAGGTCATCTCTTGTCATTGTAGCGTTGTCATGTCATTTTTGTCATTGTATGTTGCTGTTTTCATTTCTGTCATTGTATGTTGTCGAGGTCATTTTCTGTCACCGTATGCGTTGTCGAGGTAATTTCTTGCTTTGTATGTTGTCGAAGTCACTTCTGGTCATTGTATGCAGGAAGGTCACACCTGTCATTACACTGTTGTCAGGTCATTTCTGGTTGTTTCGCGTGTTGCAGAGGTAATTGGTTCTGTCATATTTTGTAGAGGTCATTTCTGTCATTATATGTTGCTGAGGTCATTCTCGTCATTGTATGTTGTCGAGGTCATTTTGTCATTGAATGTTGTCGAGGTCATTTCTTTGTCTTTGTATACTGAGGTATTTTTTGTTCCTTTGTATGTTGCCGTCTTTTCTTGTCACTGTTTGCCACCAGGTCTCTCTTTTCGTCAGGTAATTTAACGAGGTTTCTTCATCACCGTCTGCCACTCTCAAGGTCTCGTTCCTTTGTCATTTATTACGAGGTCTTTTCTGTCATTGTCTGCCACCAAGGTGTGTTCTTTGTCATTTATGTACCGAGGTCTTTCTTGTCACTGTCTGCCACCAATGCCCAGTTCTTGTCCTTAAGTTACTTAGGTGTTTTCTTTGTCACCGTCTGCCACCAAGGTCTGTCTTTGTCATTTATGTTACGGAGGTCTTTTCTGTCACTGTTCGCCACCAAGGTCTGTCTTGTCAGTTATGTTACCACGTCTGTCACCGTCTGCCACCAAGGTCTGTTCTTGCCATTATGTTAACAAGGTCTTTTCTTGTCACTGTCTGCCACCAAGGTCTGTTCTTGTCATTTATGTTACCAAGGTCTTTTCTGTCACCGTCTGCCACCGAGGTCGTTCTTTCATTTATGTTACCGAGATCTTTTCTTTCACCGTTTGCCATCAAGGTCTGCCCTTGTCATTTATGTGACCGAGGTGTTTTCTTGTCAACTGAATACCACCAAGGTCTCTTCTGTCATTCATGCGCCACGGAGGTCTTTTCTTTACACTGTCCGCCACCGTCTGTTCTTTCTTCATGTTATGGAGGTCTTTCAAGTTGCCGTCTGCCACCAAGGTCTGTTCTTGCCACATTACGAGGTGTTTTCTTTGTCACTGCGTTTGCCACCAAGGCCTATTTTGGTTACTTAAGTTACTGAGGCCTTTCTCGTCATGGTATGCTGCCAAGGTCTTTTCGGTCATGGATACGCCAAGTCTTTCTCTGTCGCGGTATGCTGCCGTCTTTTTACCTAGGTTTTGCCAGGAAGTTCTTCATCATTTAATTTACTGAGTTCTTTTCCTTGTCACTGTTAGCCAGTGACGTCTTTTCTTGTATATCGTCAAGGTCTTTTCTTGTCACTGTTTGCCAGCGAGGTCTTGTCATAGTATCCTACCGAGGTATTTTCTTGCTATTGTATACAGCCAGGGTCTTCTTCCTGTAGCTAAAGGGTCACGTCAAGGTCATTGTCATTTTGTAAAAACAGGTCATTTCTTGTCATATGCTGCCGAGGTCATTTTTGACATTGTATACCGTTGAGGCCATTTGTCATTGTATGACTCGCCACCGTATTTTTGTTGTCAATTTCCGCTTGCGAGGTCGTTTCTTGTCATTATATACTGCCGAGGTTTTGTCTGTATGCTGTCGTGGTTATTTCTTGTCACTGTATGCCAGCAAGGCCTTTTCCTTGTCATTATATGTTGACGAGGTCTTGCAACCTTGCATGACATTTCTTTCAAGAAAAATTTGCTTAAACTATAAATTGTCTTCAGCTCCCGAGATGTTATAGAACATAGCAAAGTCCAGCTGGGAGCTTTTGTTCACTTCTTCTAATAATTTGTCTGTGTGATCATATCCGGTTAGGAAAAGGACCGTGGCATAATGTTTTCCCAGATATATTATGGAATTTAATATGCCCCCTGGGAGAGCGAGAATATGGCTTCCTTTTCAGGTGTCTCTATTGTCATCAACTTTCATTTCGGGCTGGTCCCTCACCCCCTTTTCCTCCAACTTTGGTTTATTGTTTGCAGTTTTGTTAAGATGTGCTGTTAGTACTGGGTAATGGTACGTTACAAAATAGATAGCAAAATACCAAACGTGGATTCTACAAGAATAATTGTATACATGATATTAAACACACACACATCTATATGTACACATATATATGTATGTATGTATGTATGTATTTCTTGACGTTACAAGAGGTTTGGTTTTGTATACATTTAGTAATTCTTGTCAAATGATGCAGTGAGCATTCAGTGTTTGCGTGCATTATATTATTCCTTATTTTCTCTGTCTTTAACGTCATTATTGTGCAGTATAGACTTGAATAGACACTCAGATAACGCGCAATTCATATTTTGAATCAAGAACAATTGTCAGAATTGCTACAGAAAAGAAGGAGGCGCATATTTATTGCATGATTTCATTATATTTCAGTATAATGATTGTTGGTACATCTCTCTCTCTCTCTCTCTCTCTCTCTCTCTCTCTCTCTCTCTCTCTCTCTCTCTTTAAGCTGAGATTTCATAAATATTGTGATTACTGACTGTTTCTGCAGGCTTCGCCGTAATTATTCTAAAAAGCCAGTGACCTAAGGGTTAGGCAATTAAAAAAAGGTTGATTCAAATTATTCCTTAATTCTTCGAAAGGTTATTTCAAAGTATTACCTCTCTTTTCTTCTCCATTGAATTTTTTTCTCTTTTTCGGTCAGTAATCTATCATTCCTTGTTATCTTCCGCATTCTTTGCTCCTTGATAATCAAATTAAAAGGGGGAAAGATAGAACGAAAGAAGATTCCTAAACACTAAGTTTTCATTAGCTTCCAAGACAACTTGATAAGGAGCAACGTTAATTAATTTTATTGAGGAAAGTTCAGCGTCTCTCTAACGTGCCTGAAGATTCAGGAGACGAAGAGTCCTGTCTTCAATAGTCCGGAGACTTTTTAATTGTGGATAAAGACTGGAGAGTTCTTTCTAATCCTGTCTTGTGTTTTCCCAGGACGCGTATGGAGAAACGGTCACACCCTAAAAGACGGTATTTATTTAGGAAGTTTTGTTTTCAATTGTAAACCATTTTTTGTTGCGTAACATTATTTTCTGTTAGATCTCTGGGTGAACATTAACCTTGTTGAAAATTTTAGTTGATTAAAGAGTCATACATCTTCATCTTTCTCATTCCAGGCTTTGAATTATTTTTTTTAACTAATTTTGAACTAACTTTAGTGTCCTCTCGCTCGAAGCTCTTAAATAATATTATTCTTCTAAAGTCTTGAATTATTTTCAGAAGATGAAATGAATGTCATTTTCCTGTATTTTTGTCCTCATCCAGAGTTGCTAATGAACAAACATTAGACACAGAAGATAGTAAATTAAGATAAAAATCACTCCGGATTCTTGTTAAATATAACACAGTCCCATATAAACAAGTTAGGGGGCTAGCAATTTTTTGTTTAAAGTAGCATTGCATCATTATAACTCACTATAAAAATGTATTCAATAATACGCAATTAAGAAAAACTTATGCATAGAAATGCATTCTCAAAAATTATTTTATCATTATGATTAGACTGATTCGTTATATTTTTTTTTATAGAATTTGTGAAGTAAATAGTGAGAGAAAGTCCTTTTTCATTAAAAAAAAATGAACACTCCTGTTTCAGTGATGAATACGTAGAATAATGTTTATCGGCGTCCATAATGTTTCTGCTTAAAATAAAGTATAAGAAAACTGACCTTAGTTTAAATATCCACCTTAAAATGGCATTATATTTTGAAGATGAAAATGGATTTTCTTTTTTGCTTACAATGTCATCCTTTGTATCAACCTTCTCACACTAGGAAAGCGGGCTAGGTCATGGGAACAGATCTCAAAAATATTTATAACACTGGATTCATCCTTCAGGCCTGTTTCTTATCAGCAATAAAATATTTAAAAAGTCCATAGCGGATAAAAACATATTCATAGGGGATAAAACAAATTATTATATGAGTGAAGTTCGTAATGCAAAATGAAGTTAGAGTTTCTCTCTCCCTCTCTCTCTCTCTCTCTCTCTCTCTCTCTCTCTCTCTCTCTCTCTCTCTCTCTCTCTCTCTCTCTCTCTCCATTGAAGTGATATGAATATTGCCTTCATTACTTGAAAACGATTCTGGATGACAGCCGGACTCGTTAGTTCAATGAAAAATGAAGAGCTAAGATCTATGTTGGAATTTGCCAAGAAATTCGGCTTTGAATGATCCGAATTTTATTTATATCTTGGTTTTATTCATCTATTTTTTTCCAGTAGGAAAATTCAAATATTGATTTTACTGACTATATTCATCTAATGTGAAAACGTCCCTTCACTGAGAATCATCCACAAAACTACAAATGGAGAGAGAGAGAGAGAGAGAGAGAGAGAGAGAGAGAGAGAGAGAGAGAGAGAGCTCTTACAAGTATAAGGACACAAAAGAACATCGATGACAACAATTATTTTTGTTTGGGCGTAAACTTCCGGAAGTTGAATGATAAATAAACTCGCAAGATTAATGGACTGAGTTTGGCACTTTGGAGAGCTTGGACGTCGAAGTAAATCAAACTAAAATGAAAACAGATTTATTAGTTTAACTTATTTGGACAAGGGATACAATACTGAGAGATTACCTGCAATTTCTTCCTCTTTCTTCTCTCCCTCTCTCTCTCTCTCTCTCTCTCTCTCTCTCTCTCTCTCTCTCTCTCTCTCACACACACACACACACACACACACACACACGTTAGACTACTGTCCCCTTTTCTCTACTCCTCAAATATCTCCCTTTTCTTACCGTTTTGTCTCCTGACTTCATCAATCTGAGATCATAGCACTTTGAAATTTTTATTAAAATTGTCGTTAATATCAATTTCAGAGGAAAAAAAAGTCTCTCTTTCAATTAGTGATTTTGATTCAAATTCGAATCTTACCTCAACAAATCTTAGTTGCTTCTCCATTCAAAAAGTAAAGGAAAACACAATCATTCTACTGGGAGACTTCGATAATCCGTAATGCCCTGTTTAACATGAAGACGTGGTTAAAATATCTATTAACTCACTAAAAAAGTAGTGAGCATAACAATTCTCCATGGAAACTTGATTAAAACGTCCTTGAACTTGATCAACAAAATAGAGTTAAATTCTACAATGAGTCTTGATTAAACGGTCAATGAACTCATCAACAAAGTGAACAAAGTTGATGAAAATAATTCTGTGAGGAGAAATGCTCTAAAGGTTAAGGAATTAATAACAAAGTAAAAGCCAACTAGATATTTCTACGAGTAACCGAGGTCAAAACGTCAAAGAACGATTTAATGATGCTAAGGAAAACCCAGTCATTCCAGAAGGAGACCTGTATAAAACCTCAATGGTCTCATTAAAAGTCAATTAAAAGCCAATAACTCCACACAGGGATTCGGATAATATGCTTAACAACCCACTAACAAAGTTAAGGAGAAGCCAAGGATTCTACAAGGAGACTTGGTTAGAGCGTCATTGAATTCATTAACACTGTTAAGAAAAATTCATTATTCCGCAAGGGTACTTGGTTTAATTAAGCGTCGATGAAATCATTAAGAACGTGTAATGAAAACACAATAAGCCCTCAAGGATACTTAGTTAAAACGCCAATTCACTCATTACAAAGTTAAGAAAAACCTAATTCCACAAGGAGGCTGGATCTAGGTTGGTTTACCAGTAGTAAGACTAGTTGGTCAATGAACGAGTAAAAATATTATCAATAAGAAGCAGTTCAAGCAGACGGCAGCTTGACATGACTTTAATCCTGAAGATGAAACGTGAATATAAAAGCAAAAAGTAGTTAATTAAAGAGTAAGGACAGTCAAGTGAGAGAGAGGCTAAAGGCAACGGACGAAAATGAATGACAGAAGGCGAAGTAACTCCTGTAAAGCGAAGATGCATCTTCAGTCGAAGGCAAAATGCATATTGAAGGGAAGCAGCATAGGTCAAAGGTCAGATGGAGGCTTAGACGGAAATCAATATTGGAACAGGAATATTAAATGAGGAATATTTCAGCTTTGTTTATTTTCCCTTCATGCGAATAATGTTGAGGCTCTTTGTACTGAAAATTAAGTTTGATATATTAGCTGTAACTGGCATCACAATTGTTGTCAGTTCTAGAACTGAATGGCTATAACAATAAGTGTAATGCATGGAAATACTGAATAGTTACGAAAATACATGACCTGGTGAAGGTAGGTAGTAATATATAATTAAATTATATTAATTGTTAAAACAGATCAGCAATTAAAATGCCCTATTTTGTTAAAGAATGGAGGAAGAGTTTGTAAAAAAAATTTATTAATCCTCTGTACCTCTCGGTTAAATTCTTGGTGTCCTAGAAACGGGTTAAAGTTAATCTTGATTATAAAGTTTTATTAAACATTAGTTAAAACAAAGGTTAACACAGAATTAGGCTATTTCCATAGGTTGCAAACCGCAGCGCATCACTGTAAATTGATTAAGACAGATAAAAAATTAATGGGGTCCTCGGTAAATGAAACATCTGTCATGAGATAAAGAAAGGGAAAAACGACTAAAGAAAAACAAAAACAGTTGATTCATAGAACGTGAACGATGTCTGTGACTGGATTTGCATTGTCAGCTCTCTCTCTCTCTCTCTCTCTCTCTCTCTCTCTCTCTCTCTCTCTCTCTCTCTCTCTCTCTGAACAGTAAAGTTAAGACAAATGGAATATGAATGCAAAAAATTATATAAACAGTGTTGAACATAACGTCAAAGTGGCTGTGATACCTATCCCAGATTAATAAAAAAATAAATAAATAAAAAGTTGAACAAGATCCTTACATATCATGAAATCAGTGTTGATAAGATTTTATAGTAATACCTTTGATATATGGAATAGTTTAAAAGTAAAAATGTGAAGCCTTTTCAGTTTCCTTTCTTCCATTATCTCCTTATTCTCTTTCCGCCTCCTTTCCCCTGTTCTTGCTCCCTCCCCCAAACCTTCCCCCACCTCCCCCGTCCCCCACCACTTGAGTCTCCATCCCCACCACCGTCACCTGAGCATCTTAAAACTCCCTTCGTGCACGGGTGGACACCAAAAGGACTTTCTTGGTCTTCTGGGACTTGGCAGATGTTGGGAGATTTCGGACCAGATGCAAAAGACCATTTTGGAGGATTCGGCTGAGACATAAAATAGCATACTGGGATTTGGTAGTTATAGCTGGTGTAAATGCATTAGGAAGAAGGATGTGTTGGGGAGAAAAAGGAATTTTGTTTAACCGCTATGAAATTGAAAATCTTCTTTAAATTTTTCGACGAAGGAAACTACGATATCGATAAATAGAACGGTACGGGAGAAAGGTTAACCACTGAGAGAGAGAGAGAGAGAGAGAGAGAGAGAGAGAGAGAGAGAGAATCTGAATTACCACCTCTTTACCACTGCTGTAAGATTGAAACAAGATAAAAAGTATGAAAAGTATTCGTCTGTTTAGTAGGAAAATTGTTCTTTTATCATCATTACCTACAAGGAAAATAAATATGAGATTTGTCTAGTCAACACTCATTATTTTTTTAAGTGATAAAGGAATGTAAGCTGAAAATTCTGTGAACCGAAAGCGCTTATCGAAGTGATTTTGGTGTAAAGGTAAACAAGACTAAACTACAAATACTGAGGCATGTGTTGGAATGTTGTAAGCATTAAACGTCCAGAGGGAAATCTATTATTTGTCTTTCCTTGTGGAAAGCATATTTCAAGGGAGATGTTTTAGGAAACATTTATATCGTTTTTGTTGGAAAGTTATGGCAAAGTCGAGACTTCTCGAGATATATATAAAATATGAAATATACGTTAATATAGCGTGCATATAAAATGGTAAATTACAAATATATATGAGCATTTCCCTATATTAGAAAAAAAATTACATTATATATATATATATATATATATATATATATATATATATATATATATATATATATATATATATATATATATATATATATATATATATAGATATCGAATATATATATATACAATATTTATTATATATATATATATATATATATATATATATATATATATATATTTATATATAAATATATATATAAAACAAAATATATATATATGTATAAATGAAACACACACACACTAGAGCTGACCAACCTTGGCATTATGAATATATATATTCTCAAAGAAATATAAAAAAACTCTGAATGAACAACCCAATAAACTCTCTCTCTCTCTCTCTCTCTCTCTCCAAGTCTCCTTGATCTTTCCCTCTTTCTCCTCCCTAACACCCCACTACTCTCTCTCTCACCTCTCTCTTTCCTGTTATTTAGCTGTTTTAATTACATTGCCCAGCATTTTTGACATTTTATATTCCACCCTTCTCACCGTACAAAAGCCCCCTTTTCTATCAGGGCCGAACTTGGAATTAAAAGGCAACAAGTGTCTCACTATTCATCTCAGCAACCTCAAAAAACTATAGATTAGACAATAACATCTGTAATTTTTACATTTTATTTTTCACCTCTTCTCACCCCCACCCCCTCCTTCCTATCGGGCTGAAAGAGTGTCACTATTCATCTCAACGACCTTAAAAACTATGGTTTAGACACTAATATCTGTCAATTTTTTACATTTTATTTTCACCCCTTCTCACCCCCTCCCCTTGCTATCGGGGCTGAAATTTATACTTAAAGGGCATTGGGAGTGTCACTATTCATTTCGGAATATGTATGTACAAACAAACGTACATACATACATCAATACATCCATTTTTATATACATAGATATATACTGTATATAAGTGACCGATTCTTTTTATTTATTACAGCATATTCTTACTTCATTGGAACATTGGGTTGACCTTTCGCTGGTGCGCATATATGTTAACGTAACCTTCAATTGACATAATTTAAAAAAAAAAATATTTACTTCCTCGTCTTTTTGTTTTCGCTAAATACCTTAGGCTGCCGTATATGATGGATGCCATCCTGAATAGTAATTTATTATTCGCTTTAGGACTGTTGCTGGCTAGTGTATTGACAGAATATACAGTAGTGGGAACTGTCACTCTTTCCCACAATTAGATATGTAATTGCTGGAGGGTTCTGTATCTGGAACTCGGTTTCCGTAATCGTAGCCTGTCAATCTGTAGGAATTATATTTCCTCGTTTCCAGCACCGGTAAATTGTTTGACAATTGCATCTGAGTGGACACAAGACCAGATATCGAATATTTATCATGATACTTAATTTTCTTTACAAGGTTGGCTTCAAGCTGTCATTTGTGTAATAAGGAACATCAGGTATGTTTGCTCCATTGACCTATGATAGAATTCGTGCATTAAGAGAGATTATGAATGTATATTTCTCAGTGAAATTTTTGTAAGAAATTTTCAATGAAAAACTGGAAAACAAGAAAAACTGAGGCTTAAAATTGAAGAATTGTTAAAACAGAATTGCATTTACGTACTGTAGGAGATTATGAATATTAAAGTCTCAAAGGACCTTTCATAAGAAATTTATAATAAAAACGAGTAAAAAATGCGCCGAAGTTTCTTTAGGGCGCAATCGAGTTTTCTGTCCGGTGGTGGCCTATGTTCTTGGTACCCATAGCGCTATACGATTATGGCTAACTTTAACCTGAAATAAAATCAAAACTACTTAGGCTAGAGGGCTGCAATTTGGTGTGTTTGATGATTGGAGGGTGGATGATCAACATACTAATTTGCAGCCCTCTAGTCTCAGTAGTTTTTAAGATCTCAGGGCGGACGGACAGACAAAGCCAACAAAATAGTTTTCGTTTACAGAAAACTAAAAAAGTAAAAAAATGGAAAATAAGAAAAACTGACGTTTACATATTTTCCAGTCTTTAACTAGAGTAACTACATAACACACAATAACTGCTGTATAACGAATAATGGTAGAATAATTATAAGACGCATTCATGTTTTTTTGGCCTTATACTGGAAACTTCACTCAGCGTCTTTATTTAATCTGGGAGCTATCAATGCTTTCTTTACAGGAGTCCATTATCTTGATTTATCATTAATAAAAAGAAAATTGTATATGAAATATGGCCTTTCGGTTTATTAGTACAAACCTTAATTGACCATCAATCCCAAAGGAACTCATCCTTTACTTTTCTCTTACTAATTACCTTTCTAATGACTCCCATCAATTTACTTGTAGGTTTCTAATTAACTTGTTTCAACGGAGGTTTTCTGAGCGTTCTGGGGCCAACGAGTCATTAATTTATTTTAATACAGATGTGTTTTTGGCTCATAAAGGAGATTAACTCTTGGAAAAGGGTCAGGTATCATGAGGATGAAAGGCTGGGAAAGGCAGTTGAGTAATGAGGAGTAGTAACGCTTCCAGCTCAACAGTCTTTTTCTTAATGGATATTTACAGCTTCTATGATGTTGACAAGAGGAAAGAAATAAGATTCAGTTATGAAACCAATAACGATTTAATCTATACGACAAAAGAACATTTTGGCCCGCAATGAGAGTTTAATTCTTAAAATTAGGTAACATGGAATATTCTCTAAATCTCAATTTATTTAGATATAAAATTTGGGAATATGAATCGTTTTTCCATTACCGTTTATGAGGCAAAAATTCCCTTAATGTGTCAACGCTTGCGCATGTGCAGATATTCTATTTAAGAACTCGCACTTACAAGCAGAAGAATATTATGTGGATACCTTCGTCTACTTTTAATAATCATAAAAATGACTGAGATGCAGCTGTCTGCGAACAAGTCTAGCTACCTACAATAAATTCACAAAGAGAGAGACAGACAGACAGAGAGAGAGAGAGAGAGAGAGAGAGAGAGAGAGAGAGAGAGAGAGAGAAATCTCAACACTTTCCCTCTTGTGGTCCTAAATTCGATTCTTCTCGAGCTCTAGTACTATTCCACAATAAGTCAGTTGTGTCCTGTGGTATGACAATTTGCGTTTTGGTAGTGTTTATTTATTGCAGTGTAGACGTTGCAAACTTTTTCTTCATTTTTCAACTGGAAACGCAATACTCTCTCTCTCTCTCTCTCTCTCTCTCTCTCTCTCTCAGTTGATAACTTCCTTCCCCCCGATTCTCACTGTTTTGTTTTTTTTTTTTTTGGTTACCTTGTTTCATATGACAGTGTGCATCATTCTTTCCCACACATTGTCCTTAATCAAAGAACCTTTGTATGAAATCCACAAATTCCCAACAAGATCGTAGACGGTTTACCTCAGCATTCTGAAAAAAACTTATTCGAAATCTAATGAATGAATTAGGAGACATTAAGTACTCAACCAGTTTATTCCCATGCAAAATTGTGCTACAATATATCAACGGTTCTTTCTGTTCTTTTAAATTAGGCTTCAGTAATCATAAAAAACGAGACACTAGAAATGCCATGGCTTTTCCCGCAGGGTTTGAATTATGAAGCATCAAAAAAGTAATTAAAATTCGACTCGTAACATTTACAATTAAGTGTCAATGATTCAAACTACGTCAAATGTCAGTTAATCAACTAATAAAGAAATTCTATGTTGACAATTTTCTTCCTACCGTAAATACTTGTATGGTATTTCCCACTGCATGAATGAAGTTCCTTGTCATCCGAGATTTTCAGATCATCTTAATTTGGGGAATATCTCAGAATGACAAATGCGTTCACTATCGACATATGTAAATGAACACTAAAAAGAGACACAGTAGAAAATGTCCAAATTTTGGGTGAAAACCTAACCGACGGTCTTGAGGTATTAGTCCTAAACTACAAATAATATGTTAGCGAATACTTTATTCCTATCTTAAAACGCTTTGAATATTATATAAAAAAACATGTTAAGGTAAAGGAGAAGAGTACAAGAATTATGGAGATTTACCATTAATTATTATTCAGGGGAAGGTATATGGAAGGATTTTGATTGGCAAAGTAAGACACCCTCATGGATTCCTAAGGCACAAGGCGTGGACCTTCTGGCTGACATTTCTTTTCCTCTTTATGAGAGGCTCAAAAACAACCCCAGTAAAGAGGAATACAGCTCAGTCTATACTTTCTGAGACACCCGAAAATCAGTCAACTTATAGATTGGTCTGTGACGCTCGTCAGACCCGTTATCTACTGTAGATTGGCTGATCGCACAGAACTCTTACAGTGGCCTTAAGAGTTGATTTTCACGCAGGAATAAACTGGTTTAGTAATTATGAACAACAACTGATGTCGAACTTCAGCACCATCTTGTTTGTTTATAATTTTTCTGTGACTTAGGTATTTTTATTTTTTTATTAAGACTGATGGAATCTATGGTTATTTGAAGATTATTTCTAATAAAGATAATCATTTAAGAATTTGAAAAAGCATATAAGAGAAGAGTCAGCCATTAAAATGGTGAGATGCTTATTAAAATTATTAAAATAATCTTATGATTATATTACTTATATTGAATTTTTCAGATCTAAATGATAAATTCCCAGCCCTAAAATGTCTTTAATAATTTGAGGACATTTCAGTTATAACATCAATTAATGAGTCTTTCATTCAAGAATGAAAATAGAGTTTGTCTTTATAATTGTGAGGGATGGCATTAAGAAAGGACCCTGAGTCTGTAGCATTTAATATTTATTTGCAGCGACGCAGATGTGCTTTTGCAACGCATTAGAACTAGACATGAAAGCCTTTATTTTGTTTCAGTGTGGCTTCGTGGAGAGAAGGAACTTCAGTTTTCGAATGTTCTCTCTTATGTAAATTTAAGCAATAAAGCTGAGAGAAAGGAAATTGTCTCTTGTTACAGTTTTTATTGTTTTTTTGTTGCAGATGAAAATGTTCGTCCCTATTTCAATGCTTCTGTTTCTCGAATGATTTTCAAGTCATGCCCCTCCAGCAACAAGAGCCATAAAGTAGTTATGTACATTTGCTAATACATTATTTTATTTGTGAACATTTCATTGCTGACAAATGCAAGCACCCTTATTCTAAAAAGAATGCAAATGTCCTACTCTCTCTCTCACTAAACACTAATTTTCACAAGAAATTCACTAAACATTCACTGAATAATTACTAAACATTCACTAAACACTAACAGTTACTAAACCATAAACGCTCACTAAACATTCAGTGAATACTTACACACTAAATATTCACTAAACACTAAGCACTCACTACACATTCACCAAACCCTAAACACTCACTAAACATTCACTGAATACTTACTCACTAAACACTAACATGCACTAAACCTACACTAAACCCTAAACACTCACTATACACTTACACACTAAACATTCACTAAACACTAAACATTCACTGTATACTTACACACTGAACATTCACTAACATTCACTAAATCCTAAACACTCACTAAACATTCACTGAATACTTACACACTAAACATTTACTACCATTCTCAAAACATTCACTAAACCCTAAACTAAAAATTCACTAAACACTTACTCATAAACATTCACTAAACACTTACTCAATAAACTGTAAACATTCGCTAAACACTTACTCATGAAACACTGACGATAAAAAAATTCACAATTGCACTAAGCCTGGTTTCAAGGCTGTGGGTTACCAGACCTAAAAAGATGGCCAAGGCTTCGCAGCACTATTTCCGCCCTGGTGGATGAAAACCACCGAACTACATAGTACTAGTAGCAGTTATGTGATCATTGCAACTCCAGATATATACCCTCTATGTTCCAAGTGGATCATGTCCGGATCATATTTCAAGACTTGTCATCAAGACAGGTTGACAGTGGGGAATATTCTATTTTATTGTGTTCTATGTTTTACCAGGATGCATTCCAGAGGCTTCTGTGGGCAAAACATGATGTTAACTCACATAGAGAAAGACAGTAAAAGGTTTCAAGACAATCTAGCCTGGCTCTGACTAAAGCCTTTGAATTTCTTGCACAATACTAAAGAACAGAGTTTAATGGAGAATGAAGTCAGAGTGGAATGGCGAGAACGAAAAAGATTTCTAAAGGAAGCTCACGTTTTTGGAGATGAATAAGCCCACGTTCTTGGAGATGAATTCATTGTCTGTTTCAAACAGAGGCTTCTGGGGCTACATAATACAAATGGCTTAGAGAGATTTCTTTGGGGAACCCAGGCTATGTTCAAAACGATCTTCCAGCTCTGAAGCCTTTGGAAATAAGTAAGTATATCTTAGTTTTACCAGACCACTGAGCTGATTAACAGCTCTCTTAGGGATGGTTGAAGGATTAGACTTATTTTACGTGGCTAAGAACCAATTGGTTACTTAGACAACGGGACCTACAGCTTATTGTGGAATCGAACCACATTATAAAGAAATGAATTTCTATCACCAGAAACAAATTCCCCTAACTCTTCATCAGCAGGCCGTTTTTGGAATTGAACTCCGGCCCATCGAGTGACAGTCTGAAGCTCAACCGAGTCGGCCAACAAAGGGCTAGCCTTTGAAATACCCATTGGATTCTCCAGGAATGCTTCAGGAGCTGAAGACTGCTTTAAAGGATCCTGGAGTCGTGACGACGTCTTCAAGAATACCCAGAAGTCTTCTCTTGTCGTCAGGAGATATCTATATATATCAGTAAGAGGGAATCCCATTAGATTATAGAAAACGACTCTTTATAGTAAAGAAACTGTTTATGTGTCAGAAAAAGAACTCTAAGTAATGGTTAATGCAGTGTTAAAATGATCTAAAACCCTCAGGATTTTCCTTGAACACATTTTGGAATCCTTCAGACTCCAGTTCCTGGAAGAACAAGAGAAATGCCATTCACGCATGCTTCGAACTCCAAATTCTCCAGGAACAATCTCCGAAGTGCTTCAAATCGTCAGGAAGCCTTCAGAGAAACCAAGTGTCATATTTGAAAAGCTGGGTAAGAGAAAGCAAAGAGTATGGTGAGGGGAAGGGTCCGACCCAGAGGCTGCTTCCTCGGAGGAAGGCAGGTATCCTGCCAGGCTGGGGAAGCGGGCCTGGAGAGGTCCCAAGTCCCTCAAGGATGGGCCCCAAAAGCCCCCAAGACTTGCCAGTCTTTTGAGGGCAGCTTTGAAGGGAAGGGTCCAACCCAGAGGCTGCTTCCTCGGAGGAAGGCAGGTATCCTGCCAGGCTGGGGAAGCGGGCCTGGAGAGGTCCCAAGAACTTCAAGGATGAGGCCCAAAAGCCCCCAAGGCTAGCTAGTCTCTTGAGGGCAACCTTGAAGGGAAGGGTCCAACCCAGAGGCTGCTTCCTCAGAGGAAGGCAGGTATCCTGCCAGGCTGGGGAAGCGGGCCTGAAGAGGTCCCAAGTCCCTCAAAGATACTTTTTA
>NC_089749.1:1753081-1783081 GCF_040412425.1 Macrobrachium rosenbergii | reverse complement strand
GAATGCTTACACACTAAACATTCACTAAACATTAACATTCACAAAACATTCACTAAACCCTCAACACTCACTAAACATTCACTGAATACTTACACACTAAACATTCACTAAACATGAACATGCTCTAAATCTTCACTAAACCCTAAACACTCACTAAACATTTACACACTAAACATTCACTAAACCCTAAACACTCACTAAACATTCACTGAATACTTACACACTAAACATTCACTAAACACTAACGTTCACAAGACATTCACTAAACACTCACTAAACATTCACTGAATATTTACACACTAAACATTCACTGAATACTTACACACTAAACATTCACTAACATTCACAAAACATTCACTAAACACTAAACATTGACAAAACAGTCACTGGATACTTACACACTAAACATTCTAACATTCACAAAACATTCACTAAACCATAAACTAAACATTTGCTAAACCCTAAACTAAACATTCACTAAACTCTTACTCATAAACATTCACTAAACACTTACTCACTAACCTCTAAACATTCGCTAAACACTAACTCATTAAACATTAACGATAACAAAAATTCACTACCGCACCCGCACTAAGCCCCTGTTCAATTTGCCGGCTACCAGACCTTTAAAGATGGCTGCAAGGCTTTGCAGCGCGGCTTGGTGGAAGATCACCGAACTAAGTAGTGCTGGTATAGAGATCTCAATTCCAGGTGCAGTTAGCAGCCTTGACTGATTTGGAGCAGTTGGTGCTACTGATTGATTTTGAGCAGTTGGTAGCCCTGATCAGACGTATTAATATTGGCAGCCCTGACGAATGACAGGTGGTTCAGAAAAAAAAAAACTATGGAAACACTGCGTTCGTGTGAAAACTTCGCTCCTGACCTCAACTTCGCATAAGTTGTTTTCATTGCACTTGTCTTCAGTACAAGTGACTTACAATATAGTGTTTTTACGTATGACTTCGATAAAGTATTAGACCAAAGACCACCTTGAGTTATAGTTTGCTGACTATACAAAAGACGAAATCAAAGCCATTACAGCACTGGGAACCAGACACCACAAAAAAAAAAAAAAAAACGACAATGATAAAAGACCAACCCCTGATTCAGCATATAAAATGAAAGATCTCTTTATACCTTCAAAAACAACTTAATAAGCATGAAGTTTCACGAATCCTGTTTGCTTTAAACCAGTGAGGTTTAACCATGGAGGTTATTCTTGCTGATATATGGGTTTATGTTCAAATGAATAATAACAGGTGACAGGTTGGTTTAAGAGAGACGAAGATCTTGACACGTATGATGCTTGGCTGGACAGACCATTTTATAAGTTGACTGATTGGCTGATTAATTGATTAGATGACTGGCTTCAGCACATGGCTACTATCAGCTATAAAAGCACGGGAATGTAGAAACAATTCCTTTTTCATCACTTTGTGTATTTTTATGGTGTAGAGACTGGCTTTATTCTGCAAGATTGGTTCACCTAGTCACTTCCATATGGGAGCAGCAATCTTATAAAATAGGGGTGAGAATATCTTGGCGCTTAAAGCAAAAACGATCTTCTTACGCTTTCAGAATTATACCGAACAGGTGACAGTGTCCATAGTTGTCCATTTCGCCAATTTTATGTCTCTCTCTCTCTCACTGATAATTTTCAGAGGATAAAACCTAAATGGTGAAGCCATCCGCTGTCAGTAGGACTACATTTTTCATGTATTTTTGTGTATTTGTTACATGATATTTTATAGATTTAGATGCGTTTGTCTCTCTAGAAATGACGATTATGGCCGCATCCCACAGCCGCTATACCTAAAGTTCATTGGTTCTAAACTGTAAATTCGAACGTAAGCTTCGATGGCTATATCAAGGTCTCAAGTCCTTGGGCTATATGTTTGTTAGCAATAGGGTTTTAAAATAAAATATAAATTAATTTATGTAAAATTTAAAGATTTTTTTAACGATTGCAATTGTAAATAGATATACTAGGTTTCATAACAACAAATTAAAGACAATAGGCCTAAAATGTTACAGTTACAGCATTTTTAACTTTGTAGTGGATTAGACGGAAGCAAATTCTCTCTCTTCTCTCTCTAGAATTATTTTTTCGTCTTTCTGAAGTTTGACTGAATTGTGAACGTTGGTCATTTTCATTGTCCAGAAACTGTCATGATATTAACGTCAGTTTTATCCATCATCATAGGAAGTTTAGGTTTTTTTCTTCTCTCGAAGTCTGGCTGAATTGTGCACGTTTTTTTTTTCAGTTTTTCATCAAACTTTTTTTTTTAGATGAATGACAATTTTAAGCATCTTTTGAAATTTTTTCCGATGACCATTATTAATCAACAAGGTTCATTTCATAACATCAGCTACAGAGTCCTTAAAGGACTTTCCATTGCCTGTCCTCGAGGGATTTGGAACTGAAGGAGACAAACAGAAATCTCTCAAGCTCACTGAACTTAGTGAGATTTGCTTTCTAGCCTCGCACGAACCCCTACAAATGACGGCTTCTTGTGAGGCTTTTATTTTTATAATAATTCAAACCAGCTCTTGGCTCACTGTGGTATATTCGAGGCTAGCCTCCACTTCAAGGGGTATGGTGCCTATGCGAGGCTAGACTGACAGGGTGGTTCAAAAAAGAAAACACCATTCGAACACTGCGTCCATATGCAGTCGATCCTGACATCAACTTGAAATAAGTAGTTATCATTGCATAAGTCTCAAGTACAAGTAGGCCTAACGAAGACTAGATTGACTTACGCTTAAATATTTACAGTATATGAATGACATCAATGAATGAAGGACCGCCATGTGTTACAGTCTGTAGACTACAACAGAAGATGAAGTCACAGTCAGTCGAACACAGGGAAATGTTGGCCATGGAGTGAAAGGGAGATGTTAACTCGAGATATTGAAGTTAGACCTACTCCTGAATCAATACATAAAATAGAAAAATAAAAGCTTTTACCTTCAAAATGAAAAACTCTCTCTCTCTCTCTCTCTCTCTCTCTCTCTCTCTGTGTGTCTCTGTGTGTGTGTGTGTGTGTGTGTGTGTGTGTGTGTGTGTGTGTGAAGCGGATTGGAAAGACTGAAGTGAAGTGGAATTGTGATGCAAAAGTACAGTGAGAGTGAGCTGAAGTTTCACATAATGTAAAGGTATGGGCATTTTGTCTCTTCATAACAAACGGGCCAACATGAAAAAATATCTTTTGACTAACAACTCGCCTTGCAGTAACCACATGCTTTTCTTTCGGTGATAGACCTGTGTGTGTGTGTGTGTGCAGACAACTGAAAAAAACAGCCTAGGGACATAGACCTATATATAACCACGTGTGAGCAGCGTCTCTTTTCAAAATTATCTGTATAATTTTTCCTTGTTGCTTAAACACGGTTTTTGCATATATATATATATATATATATATATATATATATATATATATATATATATATATATATATATATATATATATATATATGTGTGTGTGTGTGTGTGTGTGTGTGTGTGTGTGTGTATGTATGATTTGTGCACTATAGAAATCCGAATGCTGGACCGATCTAGACAAAATTTGGCATGGCCATCATTTGACCGAACTTAGATTATTGAGTGTGTTTAGATTTGGTGGGGTGTGTTTAGCTTTAGCAGGGGGTGTGTGTTTACGTTTAGTAAGGGTTGCAGTTAGGTTTAGTGGGGGTGAGTTTAGGTACAGTGGTGGTGCATTTAGGTTTGGTGAGAGGTGTGTTTAGGTTTTGTGGGGCTGTGACTATGTTTAGTGGAGGGTGCATTTAGGTTTAGTAGGGGTGTGTTTAGGTTTAGTGAGGGGTGCATTTAGGTTTAGTTGGGGGTGTGTTTGTTTAGTGGGGGTGCGCACAGTTTTATAGCATCACATGCCAAATAACAGTAAGAGGCTATAATGGTGTGTCTGCAAAGGTTTTACAAGGGGCAAAGCATAAAGTATTGATTAATAAGGTAAATATGGGCAAGTAAGCATGTTTATGGTTTATAATTGAGTTTCTTTGTTATCATTTATATATTTTATTTTTGTGTCATTGAAGGTTTTCATTCATCGTTTTATTGGCACAAAATCTTTAGTCTTTTATCAGCGTATTTCAAGGCATCATTGTTTCAATATAATTAGAGGGTGAGGAGAGTTTCACTATAGCATCAAAACATGCCATAATTTAGCAAGTATATGACTTTAGTATGTCCTATAATGTCATTTTAATCATATGCCATTTCTGCAGATTAAGCAACGGTTTACAATAAGAGATAACGAGAAAAACAAAACGCCGCAGCAGATAGTAAATGCCAACATTGATTAGTAACAGGTAAATACCAACTGGCATCTTGCATATTAAACACAAGATAATAAGTCATTGGTTGTCCTTAGGAGGGATCATCGTCTATAATTGGATGTTTCATCAGAGATTTTATCATTTATATATTGGGCCTTGTCCAAGATCTTTATTTTTGATTATTCTTCTGTCACTGAAAGAATTATTTTTCCAAAATTCTTTGTTGAATATTTGTTAGTTACAAAATCTTTTTTGTGTATTTTTTCTTTTTTTATCACAGGAAGCGACTCTGCTCTCAGTAAGGCATTACTGAAAACCTTACAGAAAAGTGTATAATTCGATAGTTGGACTTATTAACAAAGCCCAAAAGGGGCATGCCTAGTAAGAGAAAGAGTGAGGAGAGAGAGAGAGAGAGGGAGTAAGATAAGAGACACTGAATAACTTTTTGTAACGTGAGCTTTCATAATATTGAGCAAGGTAATCCTTTGACTTTGTTTTCCTTGTCATGCCATAAATACAACAAAATGCCTTGATACATAAGGGTTTAAGTTTGTGTGATTCACAATAACACTAAATCTGTCTGCATCTACATATTTGATTCATTCATATTTTAGTATGTCCATCCTTTAACCTGTACCTAAAGAAAAGAGAAAGTCATTTTAATCATATGCCATTTGATATATATAGATTAAGCACCTTAACTTTTAGATTAAGGTGCAAGAAGATACAAACAGGTCGCTTGTTATCGCCTGTACAACTGGTCAAGAGGCTAATGTGCCAAGGCTTGTGATGTCGAGAGTCACACATTCGCGAACAACCTGGCCCAAATGTTCCCTAACATGACTAATCGGAAAACAATGACGTTGCAAGCGTCTTTCTGACCGGAGGTACAAATGAAAATTAAAAGTGAAGGTTTCTACGTGGATGTCATATACATTTCCTTATATAAATCTCTAAAATTTATCTTTCTGTTATCCTCAATTTTTATATTTAATTTTAACATGGCTGATAGACTGAAAAGACATTATGGATTTGTCCCAAATTTCTCATGATGGGATATTCTACTCGAGACAGTTCCCATACTGAATCCCCGGCAAACTGTTGTTATGAACATGCACAGTTAAAAATAGTGTTTTATATAGTTATATAAGGGACTACATGTTGATCATGTAGAAAACAAATTCTGTAACATGTTTTAAAGTTTTTCTTTTAAATCAGTATCATTTTACTTTGTTCCTTAAATAAATGTCAGAACAAAAATAAAAAATAATATATTACGAAACATATGCTATCGTGCACGCTATTAAATCTAAACTTGAAAGTTAATCTGATTACGCCTTTGAGTATTGTATCACATTCTGCATTACATTTCTCGCTCTGGGGATTTTTCATTTCAGGACGCATTATTTCGATAAATATTTCGCGTCCTGTCGTACATTTCTCAATCGTAAAAACTGACTACAGAGCATATCTCGATTTACTTAGTAAAAATAGAGTTTTGGGAATGAAATCCTCTTTTAGAATTCATACAGAAAATATTTTAGTTTCATTTCTTCACAATATACCCATGATATACTTTATCATGAAATGGTACGAAGTGTTATTTCAAGAGAAAGAACAGTTTTCAAGATTTCTTCTCAACGTGCTTGTGAATTAAGTAAAATCAGTGCAGTCCCCCATTTACGAAGGTGACTATCATTGTGCTCATATAAGCATAATTTTTTATAGTTCCTAATAAGATTATTATTGGTTTTCCATTCTTTTGTTCGTTCATCGTGAATGAGCCTTGCGATATCTGATGCATTACCTTCCAGATAGATTTAGAAAACAACTACTAAGTCTCTCTCTCTCTCTCTCTCTCAGAGTGGCTGCTATTCACGTTTTCTTTTTTATTTTCTCTTCCCCTTCCTCTCATTTTCTCTTTCTTAAATGTGTTGCTTTCTCTCTCTCTCTCTCTCTCTCTCTCTCTCTCTCTCTCGCTCTCTCTCTCTCTCTCTCTCTCTCTCTCTCTCTCTCTCTCTCTCTAGTGTAATGCATCGGCCTTGCACTCGTGGCCGTTCAGACCTGACTCCTGTGAATAACTGCAAATTCCTAGGGCTTAAAATCTGGGATAACGTCGGTAGTCCCTTGCGCATATCCCCAAGAATATTCATAATTTTTCGTAGCTCTTAGAAAAGATTCTACTCTTTAATGATCGAAAATATTTTGGTAACTTCAAAATGTTTTTATACAAGGTCAGGTAAAGCGAATTTCACTATAATTTGGAATAATAAAAAACAATGATATATCTTGCTCTTGTAGAAGTTTTTGTGCAAAACTTCCTGACCTGAATAATCCTTGCGCTCAAATTCTTTCCATTTTATCGTCGATTTCCGAACTTTTCTTCAGGATTGGGTGAGGAGCTATCATGTTTCCACAAACTTCGATTTAATTAATAAAGTTTTGATGGAATCAAGTGTGTTATTGCATAACTTTAATGAGTTTCTCCTGCCAGCTAATCACTATTAAAGTATGAGTTACCTCCGTTCAGCGCTATTCGGCTGAGGGAATTCCAATTGAAACTTGTTCAGTTAGATTGACAATGAAACATTTCGGATAGAATATTAATCGCTGACACGAAGAACTTTCTACAGGTAGTCTCTGGCTGGCATGATGCATGTTTAACAAGGGAATAACTCTGCTCTATCTCATGCTTTGAAAATTTTTTTATATAATAGCTTCTTATCTTATCCCCTCTCTCTCTCTCTCTCTCTCTCTCTCTCTCTCTCTCTCTGTTATGCATATAAACCAATACAGCTTTTACGACAGTTGAGAGGTTACAACAAAAGCAAGAGAGTATGTTTTTTAGGATTATAACGCGCCACTTATGCCTTAGGTTTTCCCTTGGCAATGCAACCACTCCACTTAATGACTTACAAATACCTTTTTTTTTAACAATAACCGAATTAATAGAATCAATTATTTCCAATGGGGAGGGGGACATATGCAACAAGGGCTTGAGAAAATAAAACTCAAACTATTATATTAATTTCATTGGCTGCCTTTCTGTGTGTGTTGTGTGGGTGTCATTCCCCTCCCCGTTCTCCCCTCCCCATTCCTCTTCCCCTCCCCTTCCCTCCTCCCTCCACTTGCGACCAAACACTTAAATCCTGATTACAACTTGAGTCTCATCTGTCTCTCCCCATTGTGAAGAGTCCATTGTCTATTCTCTTTAAGAGTTTATTATTTTTGTTCTTTTCTCTATTTGCGTCTGACCCTTCTCTGATTACTTTTTGTTAGCTTTTCTTATTTTCCTGCTTCTGCCACACATATTTTTCTTTATTCTTATTTTATAATCACACAAACACACACACACATTATATACATACATATATATATATATATATATATATATATATATATATATATATATATATATATATATATATGTGTGTGTGTAAAAATAAGTATTAAAATTTATTCATTTAGCTCTTTAAGATTTATGATCGAAATTCGTATCTTTCTTTGTATATTATGCTTGATAGTCTGTAATTCACATAAAGTTCTTATAAGGATTAATTTTAAAAAAGGGGTAAAACTACTATTTCCAGTGTCCTCATAATATCTTAAATTTTCATCTTTGACAAACAAAAGTTGTGTACAACATCAACCTCTTCCTCTGTTTCAAAAAATGATTGCATAATAACTGTATTCCTTCCAAGGTGGGTTTTACCTATTTATTATCCGTTTCACAGAATAATGATTCTAAGTAAAAACTGGATCTCAGATGCATTGGAATTTTAAAGGCAGAATTCCAGTTATTAATGTGAGAGGGAAAATCATTTGAAGACCAAAACAATTTTCTTTTCAGAAAAATTATTTCAATTTTCCTTTGTCAGACAAGAGTATCTTAATGGATTCAGAGATGAATTAAGTTACTATTCATATTCAGATAATTATCATGAGTTTTGTTGAATATTCGGACTCATTTGCATACTGTAAAAGTTACCCATTTTACATTGAAAAGGCAGTTTTTACTGATTTTGACCACAACATACTTTTATTATGACAACTGTATTTAATACGTGACTTGAATAATCTGTAATCTTAAAGACTAGATGTTTCTTCGTTTTTAATATTCTAATGAACTGAACAGAGTCACAACCACAAGTAAAGACACGCGGAGACTCACACAAAATCACAGCACTAAAGATTTGTTGCAAGATTTGTCTGTCGCATAAAAAGGGGAAAAGGGGGTGGCTCCACAAGGGTGCAGAGGCTCCTTACAAATTCATCCTTCAGTTGGGGAATCTAGGAAGAAAATCTTTTATAGCAAGCCCCCACAACTAAATGTCCCAAGAATATTCTGTAGTCTAACTGTAAAACATAATGAAAAATGAAGTATAGCCTCATTGATTTAAAAAGCCGTTAGCTGAAACCTTGGCTAATGCCCACCATTCAACCCAGGTGTGAATTGATATTATTTTCAGCTATGGTCAAGGTTGGGCGTTGGGCCAACAACTTCATCACTAGAAACTTGCTGAGCACTGGAGGGCTCCGCCCTTCTCATGCCACCCACTCAAAATGGGAAGGTAAAAAAAAAAAAAAAAATATCACTCAACTCATTACTCATTTTCCCTTGGTTGAACTGGCCTATTAGCAAGTCCTTTTTGTGATTAGGCTGCTATCCCCACGCCCTTTTAAGTCCTGGCTGTAACTCACTGCCATCGACTGATCACGAGATTCGTAACTTACAGCTAAGGACAACAGAGGCACTGTAGATTTTTAAGGAAATAGGCCAAAATATTTAACCTCCCCCCCCCCACAAGGGAGTAATGTAATGTCTCGTGTGAATCGATTTCGCAAAACCACATTTTCATGACATGAATTTGCGGTTCATATTTTCTCTCAGCTGAGGATAAATCTGAAGCGAAGGCCTGAATTACAAAATGTCACATCGGGGTGACCTGGGCGCTCAAAAATGTGGGTTTCTTGGTGTCTGGTATTTCAGTTCCATTATGAGTTATGTCGCGAGTGAGATTCTGTTTGCGCTTATGTAATTTAGGTTGGACTCATTTACAAAGCCAGATAACGTGTCTTTCCTTTATTGTGTTTTTTTTTCGTTAACTGACTTGCGGTAATAATGATAATGACGTGAACATTGATTTTTAATATAATAATAATAATAATAATAATAATAATAATAATAATAATAATAATAATAATCAAGTCAAAACTCAACGCCGGAAACATGACGAAAGCCATAAACACATGGGCAGTACCAGTAATCATATAAAGCGCAGGAGTAGTGGAGTGGACGAAGGCTGCACTCCGCAGCATAGACCAGAAAACTAGAAAACACATGACAATACGCAAAGCACTACACCCAAGAGCAAATACAGACAGACTATACACATCTGAAAACCAGTGAAGACGAGTGGCTAAGGAGTGCATGGGAAGGAGGACTGACGAAATTAGACGAAGACCCAGAAATATACAGAGACAGGAGAATGAAAAGCAGAACAGAGGAATGGCACAGCAAACCAATGCACGGACAGTACATGAGACAGACAAAAGAACTGGCCAGCGATGAAACCTGGCAATGGCTACAGAGGGGAGAACTCAAGAAGGAAACAGAAGGAACGCTAACAGCGACACAAGATCAGGCCCTAAGAACCAGATATGTCCAAAGAACAATAGATGGAAATAACATCTCACCCACATGCAGGAAGTGCAATATGAAAGAACTAATACAAAAAGAGGCATGATTCAGCAGCAAAAGCCCTCCACTGGAGATTGTGCAAGAAACACCAGTTAGCTTGCAGTAATAAGCGGCATGAACACCAATCTGAAGGAGTGATATAAAACGAGCAGGCAAAGACCCCCTGGGACTACGGTATCAGAACAGATAGAGTGATACGTGGCAATAGACCAGACGTGACGTTGATTGACAAAATCAAGAAGAAAGCATCACTAATTGATGTTGCAACACCATGGAACACCAGAGTAGATGAGAAAGAAAGATAAAAATTGATAAGTATCAAGACCTGAAAATCGAAATAAGAAGGATATGGAATATGCCAGTGTAAATTGTACCCACAATCATAGGAACACTAGGCACGATCCCAAGATCCCTGAAAAGGAACCTGGAAAAACTAGATGCCTAAGTAGCTTCAGGACTCATGCAGAAAAGGGTGCTACTAGAAACAGCGCACATAGTGAGAAAAGTGGTGGACTCCTAAGGAGGCAGGATGCAACCCGGAACCCCACACTATAAAAACCACTCAGTCCAATAAGATGATTGTGATAGACGGCAAAAAAAAATAAAAAAAATAATAATAATACACTGAAAACAATTCGTTTGCGTAAATGCACATGTATATCAAATATCGCTGTTTACTTCAAAAGGATTTGATGTCCAGTAGTATGGACGATGTATTTGCTTATAGCTGCCTTCTTTGCTTCTCATAAATTGTAAAGAATTTCTTATTCTATTCAAAAAATAATTTTACGAATCATTATTTTATGCTGATTATCCCTTGTCTTTGAGGAGTATGAACACGGAAAAGTTATTTTATAAATTTACAATTTGATGCTTCTGTATAGATATTAGGTTGCTTGCAAGTAAGTAATTTCTAAAAATGTTTTAATTTACTGTACATTGTATTTCTAATCACCGGTTACAACATAGTACACCCAGCCCCTCCCCCCTCGCAACCACACAACCCCCCAGGCCTCACCCCACCAAAAAAAAAAAAAAAAAAAAATAACGAAATGATCCGCGAGTTTTCTCACTGGCTCCACGTATTGTATCCTCTCTGGCCTGAGGAGAGGGTAAATACTTCATGTAATTTTAGAGGAATATTAATTACCATATGGACATTTTCACATTCATTTATCTTTGAAATTTGCTTGTTTAACTACAGACATGGTCACCTGTATCTTACTCTTAAGCAAATGCGATTCTATCCTTTTCGTGTTTATATTTTAGTTTTTTTGTTTTTTGATGATAAATCTTACTTTCGTACATCTCACGCATCAAGGGACGCTGGTAATTTCGTAATGGTTTCCATATTCGTTTGAAAGTGAAATAGAATTCAAGTCTGTTTTAGAGGCGAATTGTAATTATTAATATCATATCACGCATCAGGATACAATAACCAATGTCAGTGATTTGTACTGGATATTTTTGAATTGCATATTTTTGCATGATTTTGCGAAATGCATTCAGGATGGGATATCAGTCCCTTCAATATTTCATGTGACAGGTTAGTTAGTCTATCAATGAATGAATTTTGTTTCATTCATACTATTACTACTACTACTACAAATTCAAAGTCTACTACTACTGCTGCTACCTATTACTACCCTTATTGCGACGTAATGTGCGAGTATCTTAGCTCAAAATCAAACAAACAAAAGTACAATTATGTAATGTTGAAAAAGACAGTTGTTCAACCAATGGCATTTGTTATAAGTGATTACACACACACACACACACACACACACACACACACCACACACACACACATATATATATATATATATATATATATATATATATATATATATATATATATATATATATATATTATACTGTATAGTGAACACACACACACACAGTGACCAGTAGATTCTACACACACACACATATATATATATATATATATATATATATATATATATATATATATATATATATATATATATATATATATATATATATATATATATATATATATATATATATATATATATATATATATATATATATATATATATATATATATATATATATATATATATATATATATATGTGTGTGTGTGTGTGTGTGTGTGTATAGAGAGAGAGAGAGAGAGAGAGAGAGAGAGAGAGAGAGAGAGAGAGAGAGAATAATGTCATATTTTACCACATCACCTATACTGCATGAATATGCCCGAAATTTTGATTAAAATTATTAAATAAAAATCATCAGTGAATCAAATCCTAACTGCCAAGGAAAGAGAGACCAATGAAATCCTTGGTACTACTCTCACAGGACTTCTGAGTTTATGCGCTCAATCTTTCCAGAATTTCCACGAATAGAAAGATGAAAAAGACAACAGGAGGATTGTGATGAGGTGAACGGATCAATATGAACGTGAGTCTTACCTCTGATTTATTTTCTGTCATCTTTATTCACTCTTTCATCTCAAATTATCGTGATTTCTTCGATAAAAAGATTTTTTGAATCACCTTGTATTTTCTTCAATAAAACGCTGAGTTTCTAATTCCGTTGTGTTTGCTTCAGGAAAATGCGAATGCTTTTGAGTTTTGCAACGACAACGCAAACATCTTGGCGAATATATCACGTTTCCATCAATATAATGCAAGGCATTTTCACCCGAATCGTGTTTTCAGGAAAATAAATATTGCTTTATCTTGAAAAGTGAAACTTTACATCCGTTATGCGTCAGTGACTTTATCACCTCGATAGGCTCTCAATAATTCGTAAACGCGACCAGGGTAGGGCCCATGGGCAAGGCGAGTCAACAAAGCTTCAAATAGGCTGCCACACCGTTTTCCGACTGAAAAAGTGTATAGGACGGACTAAGGAGATACCATTAAGCACCTATCGGTTTTGAACGTCCAAGAGGACGATTTGAAGAAGGGAAACACTACTCAGATCCTGTTAGGTGGAAATTTTAAGTTGAAATTTTCCTCATTTCTTGAACACCCGTTACTTAATTTGTTGTCAATTGTGTAAACATGCAAATATGCATACTCTAGATAGATTTATAACTTGATTAAAGGCACGTATTTTACACGCATAAATTCATAAATGAAAAGTCTGACAAAACTAAATTTTAAAGAAAACGATGCCGCCAATGAAGTGGTCTGAGAGAATGTGATGGAAATGGCAGTTTTGCCTGCCAGGGAACTTTGACATTTATGATCTCCGGAACCTTCCGTCGCTTCCAAAGATGAGGGAGACGATCAAGGGCGAACGAGAGGATATGATGATGGAAATGGGCCGGGATGAATGTCAGTTTGGCCTTTTATTCTCTTCCTTTTGGTTTTTAGTTCTGTTCTCTTATATTTATGCACGTCTTCTATTTTTATTATGAGATTTGACAAGAAAAAAAAAAATACTAAAGCCCTTACCTTTTCCCTAACTAATTCTGAACATCCAGAGCTTGTTTGAAAAAAGAAAATGCTTGTTTGTTTTCATTTAAAGAAAGATTTACGATGTGACTTGGAAATGTAGCTCATGACTGAAAGGTAGTTACTAACCCGGTTGTGAAACAGAAGGAACAGAAAATTCTGTTTATTTTCACTCCTCTTGGATATGTGGCAGCCTATTCCTGCGTTAAGTACTACTTCAATTTTAAGGAATGTACAGAAGAAGCACTGAACCAAGAACATATGAAGGGGTGAAGTAAATGAATGGCGTGAGGAATACTGATCAGAGGTCCTGACCTAAATCTTGAGAAAAATTCCCTGAAATCTGGTAAAGCAGACAGACCCTGAAGAAGACATGACTTCTATTTTCCAATTCTTCGACCGCTGACCCCTCTCTCAATTTCACGGATTGAAAGGAGGGGAGATTCGCAGAAAGATAAAGCGAAATTAAACTAAAATATTTAGGTCACACGCTGATTTGAATACGCCAACATGCTCAGTATTTTCTCTTAGTTTTTTTTTTTTTACTTGGTATCAAGGAAGTATTTGGAAATTTGACATACACAAAAATTTTATTTTTGATACTTCGAGACTTCGGCATCTAAATAATCCAGGTTTTTACGTCATCGATAGTGCCCCTAATATTTCTAGTTTTTTTTTTAAAGGGAAGCATCAAATCGAATTTTGCAATTAAGTTAAAAAGCATTTAGTAAAAAAAACTTAATATCTAAGACAATTATTGCTGGCGTTTCGAGTCAGCAAAACAACGCAAATGAAGTTTATTTCCTTTCCCTAATGATTATGAATAATCTCAATCGGTGCAATTTCTCCAGAGGCAGCTATGCATTACATTGCATCTTACTCTCCCTGTTCAATGTTTCCTCCTCTTCTCCTCACCAGAATCCCCCTCCTCCTCGCCTTCCCTATTTTTCATGATAGGTTTCACCTAAAGCATTTCTTCCTCTCAGTTAGTTCACTGCACGCCCAGTTCAAGGTCTCATATTTCTTAAAATCAGCCCCTACCCACACCGCTTACACTTGCTGCACATCTCTTAGAGTAAACTCTAATTCTGATTGTTTCCCAGTCTGGTCTTTCCGCAAGTCCTACTTTGGACATTTTATATTAACTTTTTCTCTTCCCTTGCGACCAAACTTCTATAAACCTCACTTATTAGTCTGTGCCTAGCTTAGCCCTCATCCCCTTTCATTTCGACTTGTTGTCATTTGCTTTACTCCTGTTCTCGCAGCATCATTCTTCATTCAGTATCAGCACTACTTCCAGCTCTTCTTTTACTTTGCGGTCTTACATGTCCCCCGTCGTTCTATCCACTATCAGCCATGGTTTCTTTATAAGCCAGCAAATGCTGATTTTGTGAATGGATTTCGCCCCATCTCTCTCTGACAATGGTTTCAATTTTCGAACAACTTTATCAACCAAGAAACTATAAGCGCCTCCTCTCATGTCTATATAACAGCATGCCTTTTTTGAACGTCGCATTTTCTGCTGTCTGGTTGTTCGTCTCTCTTCTCTCTTTTCCCTTTGACCTTTCCCCAGACGTAAAATGGTCCCCTTTCTCCAGGCTGAAAGTTCAGTTAGATTTTCATAAGCCGTTAACCTTCTCCTTTCCGGGGAAACAAAGGGAGACGCAAGCCAACCATTTCCTCATTTGTCGTAAAGGAAGAGATGATAATATGACTCTTCTTCTCCCTTTCACGACTCAAGAACACGTTCAAAATTCAATGTTCCTCATGTTCTAGACCAGATACCTGGTTTAGTTTGTTTTCCTTTCATTACATTGGCTTCTTAGTCTCATTGTAACAGACTGGTACAAGTTTCAGATATTATGCTTTGTTGCGGAATTTCATTTTGTTTTTCTAAAGCAATCAGGGAACATCTCAATTAACCCTCTCCTTTATCCGATATTGTGACCAGCATGGAGGTGGGAATTCTGTCTCATCTTTGCATACCTAATATTACAGAATATGTTTTTATCACTAGATTTTTAAGATTTTATCCGATTGTGCTCGTATATTAGAAGATTCTTCGATGCTTCTCTGTGTTATAGTTTGACATTATCAATGGAAAGTTGAAACTCTAAGGATTTCTTCTTTTATGAATATACAGTAAGTAAAAGCACACGAGAAAGCAAAAGGCTTCTTTAAAAAAATCGGTGTATCCTCTTGAAAATCTCAAGGAAGAAGATTCCAGAATAATGAACAACGCAAACACCTCTCAAAATACTCTTCTTTACTTTACCATGAGATTATAATATGCTACATAAGAACCGCTTTAACTGTCTGTCTGTATGTCTCTCTTTCTTTACCTCCCCATGATTATTATCAATAGTCATCCAGAGCACTGAGGTAGATTTTTAACTCTGACACGTCTGCACATTCATTACTAATTTAAATGAGAACGGAGAGAGAGAGAGAGAGAGAGAGAGAGAGAGAGAGAGAGAGAGAGAGAGAGAGAGAGAGAGACCTTCCGCAAGTACATAAAATGGTCATGACATGGTTACTGCAACGTTAACACCGTGTAGGGGCGTGTTTAAGGACTCTGGATATGGGACGTGTCTTGAACGTCGTTCCCGCAGGTCCAGATGGCCCATACACTTCCAATGTCATGGGGACCTTTGAGACAAACGGCCATTAACATCCGAAGGAGACAAGACTTGTATGATTTAAGACGGCGTGGAAAGTGTCCACACACTGCAGGATTTCATAATGAGATTTTGTGAGGGCTAAGTATAAAAGTCATTCTCCGGGGATGTAAAGTAGATACTCATTGGTATCCTCCTTTGAATTACTTTATCGTTGTATTACTCTTGCTTATGATGTATATTTTGAGCGTTCTTGGTGTTACTGGATATACATATTTTAAAGTAAGTTGGTTGTGTGGAAGAGAATTTTTAACAAATATACTGGAAATACGAATCTTATTTACGATATAAAAACCGGTACTAACTCCCTTCTTGATAAAATACGTATTTACATTTATTTTGAAAGAAAAAAAATCAGCTTTCAGGACAGCATTATACGTGATTTTTCTTTAAACGGCGACCTGATGATGAGCTAGAAACTGGAGAATATTTTGTCAAGGAATGCTGATTCTATGAGAAAAATGAGAGATGTACTACTAGTAGTAATATTGGAAACAACAGTGAGTTTTTTTGAATAATAGCTTTATTAAAATTGTAAAATTCGCGAACTGTAATTGCATTTTCGATACGGAAGTCCTAATGTTTATAGAAAACAGCAATACAAGTGCAAGATTCCTTAAATATTGATTTACTATTTGACGGGACATGCATATTATTGTGGAAATCAAAAGAGGCATAGAAAATGACTAAGAAGAACCTAAAATTTCAAGATACGTGCGTTGCAATTTAAAAGTTTTCTAAAGGCGAGCTATGGAAATCATACGGCCATTTAAGGAAAATGATGGTAACAGAGAGAGAGAGAGAGAGAGAGAGAGAGAGAGAGAGAGAGAGAGAGAGGAGATTTTGTACGGAAAAGGTGTAAAAATATATATATATATATATATATATATGCGTGTGTGTGTGTGTGTGTAGTATGTATGTATATGTACGTGGGTGTGTGTAATTGTGTGTGTACACAGAGAGAAAGAGAGAGAGAGAGAGAGAGAGAGAAAGAGAGAGGACACACGCAAAAGTAAACCGGAAGCATATGAGCTGCACCTCCTCTCTCGATATTTGCAGGGGCGTCGTGTGAGACAAAAGAGGAGGATCTGCCGCAGATGAATAGCTTCTCCTGAAGAAGGAAGACAAGATACCTACGCAAACAGCCTGAGGCCCCGAGATATTGCAAGGGCTTGTGAACCACCGACCTTCCGAGCACTTCCGTTTTCTTTCCGATTCTTCTGGAAAGAAGGGAGAAAGAGTAAAAAGACACAAAGTCCGCCGAGAAAGACTAAATAGTGTTACAACTTGTGGAATGTGCTATCTGGTATGTATGATGTGAGTGCACAAATAAAATACGTGCAAGTGTTACTGAATTTTGGCGTCAATCTCCATGGTCGTAATTTTGTAATTTTCTGTGTCGGAATGACGCATGCTTACGCGGAAGTAATGATGCAATTTACTAGGTGTTTGAAAAATAATGAATAATTATAAGTTGTGGAGGTTATTAGGCGAACCTTGAGAGCTGAAATAAGTATTTATTCGTTGTTAGAAAACGGTGCTCTTTTAGAAATTAATAAAATTCAAGAAATCGTTTTATTTCCTACATAACGTGTTGAACAAGATGCACTGAAACTATAACGTTTACGATAAAAAAAACCTTTCTCCTTCGAATCTGTTTGAATACGAGTATACGCACAAGGCATGGAAAGATAATTGCAAAGACTTTTTTCCCTGTCCTTACTTAGTCCCAAATTTTAGGATTTGGTTCAATAGCCTCTTCTTATGCTCTCCGATATATTCCATTTCGATTCGTCAAAACCTGACGTCAGGTACTGACTTTTTGCTCAGAATATTTTCTTATTTTCGCTAAAGTACACATGAGTACAGTCTCCTATAGAGCATTCATATGATTATATTCACCAATTATTATGTAATAAACTTGGACATCCAAAAGCATATAAATACAGTAAGTTCCAAAAGTGAAGCTACAAATTTCAAAATTGATCGTACTTCTTTAGAAACTCGTGGGGTTGCCAGTTAGTATATTTTATTCCAATTATTATCATCCTCTTTATCTGATAATAAGTATCAGTGATTAACTGTAGAACCACAGAAGGTATTTCCCCAGTGAATGGTCAGTGTTAGTTCAATAATTGTTTATTTAAAGAAAAAAAAAGAATTTCCCCTCGGCAAAAAAAGAATTTCCCCGTAGAAACATCTGCGGCTCTCAGTGTGTGATATCGAGTGTTCACCATTGACTGGCAGCAGGAACTTTCTACTTGTATAGCGTCATATCGAAAGTTATTATGATTTCTTTTGATAAAGCACAAAGAAGTGTAGCATCTGATTGAATGAAATATAAATAAGACACAAGTTGGCGTAGAAAAAAAAAAACGAAATCGAAGTTATATGCGCGTTTAGCCTGGCTGCATGGTTAGGCCTATTTCAAAAATCAAGGAAATATATTTTCCAGCTTGTTATTTAATCAATTGAGTTGTCTGGATATCTAGATGATTGTAAACATGATTTTCCATTAATTAGGTTTCATTATCAAGTCAGGGGAAATGAGGAAGTCTACGCCTATGTTAAGTCAGGGGAAGTGAGGAAGTCTAGACCTAAGTCAAGTCAGGAAAGTGAAGAAGTCTAGGCCTAAGTCAAGTCAGGGGAAGTGAGAAAGTCTGGGCTTAAGCCAAGTCAGGGGAAATGACGAAGTCTAGGCCTAAGCCAAGGCAGGGAAAGTGAGGAAGTCTAGACCTAAGCCAAGCCAGGGGAAGTAAGGAAGTCTAGGCTTATGTCAAGTCAGGGGAAGTGAGGAAGTCTACGCGAAAGTCAAGTCCGGGGAAGTGAGGAAGTCTAGGCCTAAGCCAAGGCAGAGGAAGTGAGGAAGACAGATAGATGAATTTTCAGTTGTTTTCGGTCAGCCTTGGTGGCTCTTAGACTTGAATGATTTGGGAACATTTTTATTGTTTGGAGAAGCCCTCTGTATTTGTAACGGTTCTGTATTTGTAACGGAAAACCTGTTTGCAATCAAGTTTACCCTTTCAATAGTGGTTACTTTCTGTCAGTTATTGCAAACATAATGAAGGAGGGAACTGATTTACCTGTTTATTCAATATTACTGGCTGGCGATGGGGGTATTGCGGCAAAATCCGCCCCCCCTACCCCCGCCCCCGGGTAGGCCACGGCTGGTGATTCATACGCTGGGTAGATAATGTTACGTTTGTGTCGTGGGTCGAAACCGAAGCCAAAGCTGAAGTAGAGTCCGAATGGTCGATTCCTAAAAGCGAAAATCAGAACTATCAACCACACCCAACTTCTCTGTTGCATCCAGGTGCATTCATGGTTGATTATGTTTCATGTTACGGAGATTTTCCCTTTATATTCTATTGATACTTACATGGTTTTATGCATCTTCGCTAAAATAATTGAAAATACACTATGATACTAAATATTTGTTTCCACATTGCTCGAAATATACAACGGTAATGTTGGTAATCCTGTGTTGAACGAAAATTTCAAATTGTTTCGTTTCTGTAGTTTGAAGTAATTGCTATGCTTTGGAATAATTACTATGACCGTAATTTTTTCTTATGATTCTTATAAATATCATAGATTTGATATCTGTGCATCATATGTTAGCTTTATTTTGCTTGATAGAGCTTTCAGTGTAGAAAAAAAAACAAGTTTTTCAGCTACGTGCTGTAGTTGCCAGTTAGTGAATTTCGAACGAAATCCTCTGAAATTTGTGGCTTCACTTCTGGAACTTACTGTACAAACCAAAATCAAGGCATAAAAGCTTCAATACTCATGGGCGTACGCGAAACTCTATTTAGGAAAACCCACTTCTCGTCTGTCATCTCTCCTTTGCTATTCTCCTAACATCAGGTCGTCTGCTGCGGATGTTTGCCTACTTGGCTTTCCCTTCTCGCACGGGAAAGTCTTCCATCTCAGAAAACTCAGCCTCTTTTGTCACGCGTGTCGTAAATGCAAATATTAGTCGGGAAGAGACAGCTGACACGCTCGCGCCATTTATTTGCAGGGATCTCTCTCTCTCTCTCTCTCTCTCTCTCTCTCTCTCTCTCTCTCTCTCGTCCCGTAAACCCTAGCTTTAATTTTCTTTATATTCGGTAGCATTCTTTTTCTCTTTCTCTCGTAAAGTAGAATTCTATTTCCTTCAAATTCAAGAGGAATCTCTCTCTCTCTCTCTCTCTCTCTCGTAAACCCTGGCTTTAATTTTCTATATAAGCAGTAGCATTCTTTTGCTCTTTCTTTCGTAAAGTAGAATTCTATTGGCTTCAAATTCAAGAGAATCTCTCTCTCTCTCTCTCTCTCTCTCTCTCTCTCTCTCTCTCTCTCTCTCTCTCTCTCTCTCTCGTGCGTGACTGCTTGTCTTTTTATCAGTGCTTTCTCAGCGTCATATTATTTGTAATGATCGCACCAGTAACCATCCTCTGGTATGAACATGCACTTATCCTCTGAAGAAGCGGCCTTGCTTGTGTCTTTTTTCCAGACACTGTACCATTCTTCATACATATTATTTTTTTATATATTTAGTTCTGGTGGTATTTTGGATTCTGTATTGGTCAACTAAGTTAAAAGGATCTGTCTGAAGTGTTACTTGTAGATTTTTAGGTTATTGATAAGGAAATAATCATGTATCATAATCATTCACTTCCCTCAAAGAATATAGCTCTATACGAAATTCAGTGCGTAAAAGAGTTATTTTATTTTTGTAAAATCAAATGTCAACGCGCAAAATACGCCACAATTAGACTTGCCATCTTCCAGCTTTGCAGGAGCCTCTCTCGCCACTGCCCTCTACATAACTATGCAAAGTGAAGGTACCATTTGTCCGACCTTCTTGCCAGTCTCTTATGTTACTGTCATTTTCGAACTCATCGGCACGCCAGTTTTATAGTTATGTTCTCTGTTTTAAAGCTTTTGAATGTTCCTGCTCCATTATGTTATGGCAGCTTTCCACGTTTCTAGAGACTTTTGTCATTCCAGTTTTAATAGTTTTATCCAGAACTTGGGCTTCCAACGTCCCCCGACACTCAGCCCTAAGTATTTTCGATATCGGATGTTCTGGAACACAATCTACAGGCACTTCACTTGGATGGAGACCTATCAAGACCATTTTATTTGCGCAAGGAACTCTCTCTCTCTCTCTCTCTGATAAATATCTGGAAAAGTTCAGGATTTTCTGGCTTGATGTTCTCTCTCTCCTATCGCACTCTGTGCTAAGAGGCACAGAAATATTTGGATCGATACCAGATCTCTCTCTCTCTCTCTCTCTCTCTCTCTCTCTCTCTCTCTCTCTCTCTCTCTCTCTCTCTCTCTATTTTAGGTATCTGAGGGGCCTGACTAATATTTCGACTGAAACCCCTTTTCCCTGGCCTATCTGTAACTTTCGGTATCTCTCTCCACTAGGTAAATTTATAACATTACTGTTACACAACACACATATATATAAACAAATTTACATAATTTTATATAATGGAACAAAGATCTACACTGGAATATCGTTTGAATATTTGCTTTAGAAAAGAGCTTATATTTCGCTTGTCAAATTCAAATAAAAAAAAATATTTATAATTGTGGCCCCCAGTTTCCGATTCCTGCAAGCTATCCACCCTTGTCTCTCTCCTCTCTCTCTCTCTCTCTCTCTCTCTCTCTCTCTCTCTCTCTCTCTCTGTTTCTATGGAGATAGATTATAAAAGAAATCTTGCTATTTATTTCTCATACTTTATTTAGAGCGAAATGGAATTAAACAAACATTATACGAGAATATCTGATAATATTATAATTCCTACTTGACACGAATGGTGACACCTTCAACTCAAATACCCCTTTTTTTCTTTTGAAAAGCAATCAAGTATTTTTGTTGGTCCAACTGATGTTTTGGTTTGCGGTTACGCTTTCCACGTCAAGCCTAGAATCCAACTGGCACTCGAACTTAGAACAGCTAGTTTGATAGAGGATGCCGTAAACCAGACGACCACGCTAATAATGGGAAATCAACCTTTAACATACTCCACAAAAAAAAAAAAAAAAAAAAACACGTGCGAAGACTTTGAGAGGTTTGATCCTTCTCTCCACTCGAATAAAAAAAAGTGTGAGGAAATCCAGATATTGAATCCTCACTTCCCCCCTCTCAAATAAAAGAGCGAAGAAATGCGGACATTAAATCCTTCCCATCCAAAAAATAAAGAAAAGTGTGTGGAAATCAATTCGCTCAATGCTACCCCTTCAAAAAAAAAAAATAATAACTTTGAAATCGAGAAGTTAAATCCTCCCCGCAAAATAAAGGTTGAGGAAATCGACAGGTTAAGTAATCATTGTGGAATACATATCGGGTGAAAGTGACCGGTAGATTCAGTGCATAAGAGAAATCATCCTGAAAGTTCGACTTTCTAATTGAAAGTCGAACCTTAGTGGTGGTATGCCAAACCTAGGCTGTACCGTGCTTTCAAATTGGATCTGAGAATGAATAACCTTTCAAATTAGATCTCTGTTGCATAACACGAATTCATGAATATGAATATAAAAATAAAAGTTGCAAACCATTTTACTGTAAATTTTAATTGATTACTTCTTTTGGTTGCAGTCGAAACACTTATTTTAAAATGCAACTGAAAGTCTAGTTTCATTATAAGTTCACGCTGAGCTGAGTATCTGGTACATGCCATTCAGTTGTGAAATCAATTTTTCTCACGCAATGCGAGTAATTAAATCTCGATACAATGGCACACGCAAAACTAATCACTGATGGACAATAAAAAAAAAGAAAAAAGACTTTTAGCAGAAATGTCATTTTGGACAGAGGGAGAGCTAAAGAATGAGACAGAGATAGGCAGATTGAAAATATAAGATTTATAAATAATACATATATGTATAGCTCCAAAATGTTTTTGATTTTCTAAAAGCAACTGTTCAAATAACATTATTACCCATAACGAAAACTGATACTTCGAAGCAAAAGAATCGTATCGTTAACAAACACGATACCATCCTTCGAAGAACTACTGGGAATCCGTCGCTACGAAAAAGCCTTGATTCACACTATAACGATTTACAGGTAATTTTTGTCAGTATTCCTGCTCTAATTATTTTCTCTCTCTCTCTCTCTCTCTCTCTCTCTCTCTCTCTCTCTCTCTCTCTCTCTCTCTATTATTCCTTAAGTGGTTTCTATGTGGAATGTTAGAACGTTCATATTAGACCAAAATACCACGGTTGATACGTATTCCTTAACATTCTAGCACATGCCTGTGCTGACCTAAAACAATGGATTTATGTACCTGAGTCCAAGTGAACTTTTGTGAGTCGCTGCTAGCTCCGAAAAAGAGCCAGCTACAGTAGGAGGAGGAAACAAATGACAGACATGAGTGATCAGTGTGCTCCGTAAAAATGTACATTATCAAATCCTAATAAAACAAAAAAGGGAAGGGCTTTAACAAAGAAATCCCTGTATTTAGGTATTACTGTGCTGTCTGTCCCTTCTATCCAGGCATTACTGTGGTGACTGTCCCTTATATCCAGGTATTACTATGGTGGCTGCCCCTTTTATCCAGGTATTACTGTGGTGATTTATTCTTTTATCCAGATAAAACTGTGGTGACTGTCCCTTTTATCCAGTTATTACTGTGTTGTCTGTCCCCTTTATCCAGGTATTACTGTGGTAATTGTTCCTTTTATCCAAGTATTACTGTGGTGACTGTCCCTTTTATCCAGATATTACTGTGGTGACTGTCCCTTTTATCCAGATATTACTGTGGTGACTGTCCCTTTTATCCAGGTATTACTGTGGTGACTGTCCCTTTTATCCAGGTATTACTGTGTTGTCTGAAACCTTTATCCAGGTATTACTGTGGTAAACGTCCCTTTTATCCAGCTGTTACTGTGGTGACAATCCCTTTTATCCAGGTATTACTGCTGTGACTGTCCCTTTTATCCAGATATTGCTATGGTGACTGTCCCTGTTATCCAGCTATTACTGTGGTGACTGACCCTTTTACCCAGATATTGCTATGGTGACTGTCCCTGTTATCCAGGTATTACTGTGGTGACTGTCCCTTTTATCCAGGTATTACTGTGTTGTCTGAGACCTTTATCCAGATATTACTGTGGTAAACGTCCCTTTTATCCAGCTGTTACTGTGGTGACTATCCCTTTTATCCAGGTATTACTGTGGTGACTGTCCTTTTATCCAGTTATTACAATGGTGACTGTCCCTGTTATCCAGGTATTACTATGGTGATTGTCCCTTTTATCCAGGTATTACTATGGTGACTGTCCCTTTTATCCAGGTATTGTTGTGGTGATTGTCCCTTTTATCCAGACATAACTGTGGTGGCTGTCCCTTTTATCCAGGTATTACTGTGCTGTCTGTCCCTTTTATCCAGGTATTACTGTGGTGATTGTCCCTTTTATCCAGATATAACTGTGGTGATTGTCCCTTTTATCCAGGTATTGCTGTGGTGACTGTCCCTTTTATCCAGGTATTACTGTGCTGTCTGTCCCATTTATCCAGTGTTAATGTGCTGTCTGTCCCTTTTATCGAGATATAACTGTGTTGACTATCCCTTTTATTCAGTTATTACTGCGTTGTCTGTCCCCTTTATCCAGGTATTACTGTGGTGACTGTCCCTTTTATCCAGATATTACTATGGTGACTGTCTCTTTTATCCAGGTATTACTGTGGTGACTGTCCCTTTTATCCAGGTATTACTCAGTGACTGTCCTTGTTATCCAGATATTGCTATGGTGACTGTCCCTGTTATCTAGGTATTACTGTGGTGACTGTCCCTTTTATCCAGGTATTACTCGGTGACTGTCCCTGTTATCCAGGTATTACTGTGCTGTCTGTCACCTTTAAGCAGGTATTACTGTGCTGTCTGTCCTTTTCATCCAGGTATTACTGAGGTGACTGAAAAGTATTTTCAATAATATATTCCTATGGTTTCGAGTACATGAAATGAGGTATGATAAACTCATAGAATCTATTTACGACTTAAGTTACAAAGGGAAGTGGGAAGGAGGATGGGGGAGGGGGAGGGGAAGGGGGCGTGGGGATACGTGTTTGAAACCTACCCTTTTATCTAAGTTGGGTCAAAGCCTGGCCACGTGCCAAATTTTCTCTAGATCGGTCGAGGGGTTCGGATTTCTATAGCGCACCAACATACAAACAAAAATACTATCACTTTTCTTTATAAAAGAATATATATATATATATATATATATATATATATATATATATATATATATATATTATATATATATATTTCTGTGATGCACCAAGAAAGACGAAATGAGAGAAGTAACAGAGAAATATAAAAGTCCACTGGACTCCATTACTCGGTTGTCTTACCAGCTGAATCTCTCACCAAATCCATCACAGATTTATGGTTGCTACGTTTCCCATTTTCCATCTGAGCCTTCGGCTTCTAATGACTTCGAGTGTTAATGTCTCCCATTACGAAACAGAGAGAAAAACAATTCTTTAAAGGTTTGGTTTCTACTTTCCCACCGATATTATTAGTTTGTTTTTTTTTTTTGTGGCAGTTGTACTTTAATGATTTTTTTTTTTTTTTTTTTGTTTGTTATTTCGTTTACGCGGTCCATCTGATATTTTTGTGTTTTTTTCTTTTACCGTGTATTGCCGCTTTCCTTATTGGCGACCTGCTTTTTCTACTAGGAAATCAGTGTGGATTACTGACAGTAGGCCCAATGATAATATTTAGGATATGAAACGGTCATTTTAAAGGAGTTTAAAAAGAAATATGCCAAACATAAACATGCGATAGAAAATGTAATGCATGCCAACATCTCTCACTGCCGAACTCAGAGGAAGCCCGACACACTCGGCTTCAATTTTCAGATTAGGAGAAAAAATTATTTTATCCAAGAGCCTCCATAACAGGGGCCTCTCTCAGGCAGCAGAGGGAACTCTGAACGCTTTTCAGAGCAAGGAAGTCAGTGGCATCGACATGGATTTCCCGTTTTCGCCTCTTTCATAAGGTGTTCATGCAGTCTACCTTTAATTATCGTTGATAATTGATATGGCTTAAAATTTCAGTACCTTTCTGATTATTTATTCTGGAATGCTATATTTTTTGTATTATTTTCTTTCCATATCTTTGTTTCGCGTGCTCTTATCCTATAGTTTTCTCTACGTATGGGTAATTTACAAATCTGATGGTTATGTTTTCAAATCCATAAATGTTATATATAAAACTATTGATAATATTTTCTCATTATATTTTTCGTTTTTTTTTTCTTAGATGAATTTTTATTTAGTTATCCTCATAATAAACTGATCTCTTGAGTCGTGCCTATTAATCATCATATATTTTGTGTACGTATATGTGAGTTAGTGGTCTGTAACCTGCATTGACCATAATTTTTTTCTTATATTTGTAGTTAAGTGATCTATAACCTGAAATGACCATCATTTTGTTCATGAATATTGTAGTTAAGTGATCTGTAATCTTCCTTGATTATCCTTATGTTTGTTGGATTACATTTATAGTTAAGTGATCCATCCCTCTTTCCAGTTTACGAAAAAGGTCAAGTAAAAAAGGAATCCGCCCCGAAGAAAAAAGTTATAATGAATTAAATAAATAAAATAAAAGTTGGTCTCATAGCATAAGTATCAGATATAAATATCGGTGAACAATATCCTCTCTCTCTCTCTCTCTCTCTCTCTCTCTCTCTCTCTCTCTCTCTCTCTCTCTCTCTCTCTCTCTTAATGTGTGTGTGTATATTATTCATAAAGAACGGTAGAATAAAATATGAAATCTAGGAATTTAGTTGAGGGAGATACTAGCCTTCCAAATACCCGTTAAAAACTTAATCCACTCTGAAACACCGGGTTTCAGTAATTAACATCCAAAAGCCCTCGTTATTTATGAACAACGACATTTTCCCCACACACTGCCCATTAAATGGAGAGCACCGCGTTAAATCTTTCACACACATTTTAGTTGGGTAATGGACAGGCAGCGACTGAATTTTTTGCGAACATTTTAACGTGGAGGTTCATCACGTGTTTCCTAAGTTATTTGTGGGATTTCCAAAACACTGATTTTTTTTGTCTAGAATATGGAAAATGGTATTATGATATATTGTACTTTTTTCGGGGGTTGGGGACTTTAGTTATTAGCTTTTATATTAGCTAAACTGAGAAATATATTACCAACTGTTTCCAGACCTCTACGAATAGACATAAACAAGAACCATTTGAAACCCACAACATTTATCTATTAATCATTTTTTTACATTTATTCGTGTATCGAAGAAGTCTCTTCACCCTAAGACTGAAGAGGACCAAGGTACGGATTCTGGCGCCGTCGAAATTTGGAAATTAACGTTATATTGCCCCTATCGGGACTAAGGGAAATGAATGTAGTCTAGAGTACGAGATTTTCCACCAGTTAAAAAGAACAGCTGGCCCGTGGCAGAAGTTGGAATCCCAGTAAAATGAAAAGATTAAAAAAAACCATTGTTTTATTAACGACCAACCAATATTCAAAAGGCGAACGCATGAAAAATCGGGATTTTGTAAAAAAAAAAAAAAAAAAGATTTCGCAAAAAAAAAAAAAAATGGATTACTCTTTTGTTTCTTCGGTAAAACTCTTGATGAACAGGAGGTTGTTGTTGCTATTGATTATTTAGTTCGGACAAAGAAGACAAGTGTTGCGTAAAGTCCCTGAAAATGCACATTTCTTCTTTCGCTTCTCAAGTCTATCTCGGAAAAATGACATGAGTAGTTCTAGAAGAGAGAGAGAGAGAGAGAGAGAGAGAGAGAGAGAGAGAGAGAGAGAGAGAGAGAGAGAGAGAGAGAGAGAGTTCATTTCACGATTTAATACCACCGGACTCAGTTTATTTTCGTGTCTGGTTCAAGGTCCTGATTCTGAGAGGAATTGTTCTTGAGAGAAAGTTCATTGAAATATACCTTTCGAGCTACTTCAATGCTCTTTCTCAACACGAATAATAGATTAGTGTACCGAGAACTATCAATACATAGATTTAAAACTTCATACATTATCTTAAGTATGTAATATTTCTTGAAACAATATAAATCACGTGCAAGGAACAACAGTTATCTCATTATATCGACGAAAAAACTCCAGCACAAATACGAAAACTTAGTGCTTAAAGCACCAGCGCGCCTCGCACTTGTGACTGAAACAATGAGGCACTCGAAATGTTTCCGCTTATGTGTGAAACCGGATTGCTTTTACGCGAACGATGGCTGTTCAGAAGCTCAAGACTGCCAAGAATTCCATCGACAGCAGCTTTTTGTTCCTGAATACAAAGGGTCAACTTGATCTAGCTACCCAGTTTCTATATGGGGTAACGTTCTTCGAATGTTCACGAAATTAAGTTAATTATCGCATTGATGTAAAGAAGCATATATACCAGTAGAGGGAGCTCTGAACGCAGTTAACAAATGGCATTTGAAGATCAGTTAGAAAAATATACACGCATGCATACATACTTAAGCAAAATTCAATAACAGGCAATTTTGTAAACAATAGACTATGTACAATATATATATATATATATATATATATATATATATATATAAATATAACAGACACATGTGTGTGTGTGTGTGCAATTAAACCTAAATATAGCCAAACGAGAAAGGAAAACCTCCTTATAAAGCGACAGAAAAAGTTCTTCCCTAAGGAAAGAATATTCCAACACTCTCATTGTAACTGAAAATAAACGGCCACCAATCCGATTGTTGTAGCTTAACAAGAATGACAACGTGAATGACGAGCCAATTCCGCGTGGAAATCGTATCATCAAGATGCTAAGATAATTTGTAATAAGGAATAAAATCTTGACGCCATACAGAAAACGCTGAATACAAAACGGCAGCGTTGTTTTTGTTCATGTAAAATATTCTTACATACATCACACAGGGAAAGATGAATACAAAAACCTCGTAACAAATATAATATCTCACTCTCCAAGAATTAAAGTAGAATATTTTTTGAAATACAATATATATTTCCCCTAACGAGCGCATTAGTAGATAAGGACACTACAAATTTCTTCAGAGATGTGTTATATAGGCTAAGAGTTGCATAACAGTATGATTTCTTTCTCTTTTGACGTTCATTCATGAGACGAGTAATTGGTTTCTTACTCTGGAAAAAATACGAGGTATTTAAAGTGATTCATAGTTTTGTAAGTGCTCTATATGTAGCTTTGAAATGTCAAGAATAGTGAACTTCTTTTATTCCGCAAGGCTTTTTATTTTTGGGAAATGAAGGCAAATTTCTATTACGAAAAGGACCTTGTTTACCAAAGTACATTTCGGGAAAATCATTATACAGTAATAAACTAACGCATAGCCGAGTTATTAATAATAGGTTTAGATAAAGGATTAAAGTGTTCGAGTCTTTGTTCACCTTTCTGTAAAACTTACTGATTTAGTTAGATATTGGACGGACCTTACATAATATACATATATATATATATATATATATATATATATATATATATATATATATATATATATATATATATATATATATATATATATATATATACAGTATATATAGATATCTGTGGTTATAATGCTTTGGTCTTTCACTGCGAAATTGTTTAGATTACCCAATATGGGACATAACATCGAACGCTGAATTGCATTTTCATTTTTCATTGGCCTGGTTTATATAAATATATATGGAGATTTGGTAAATGTTTTCAGCTAAATATTTTATTTCCCTTCTAATATTACTTCTTTTTTGCCTTTAACAACTAACAAGATATAGCAATAAAGCATGAACATAAAAATGAAAAGGTTTTTCAGAGTTAATGTTATCACTGACAGATGCATAACGGAAAAGAATACTTAGGTTTGTGGCAAGAACTCCTAGCAAATTCATTTTAGTTATTTTGATGACG
>NC_089749.1:1738081-1745581 GCF_040412425.1 Macrobrachium rosenbergii | reverse complement strand
GAGAATGATTTATGTTTATTAAAGTTATATATGTATATAAATTTTGTGTGTGTGAGAATCCTAGATGTTTAAGCATTTATCTTGTCTATGGATTTCCATTAGCAGGGACCCAAGGCTACGCGTCCTTTCTCGAGGTTCTGGATGTAACCAAGCGAGACAATTCCATTCGTTCTTCTTAAAAGAGAGGAAAATCGTTAATTCCACTGACACTAAACCGATGCATGATATATCAACTTTAAATAAAACATAATAGGTTAAGCAATATTTTCCCCACCATGAAATATTTATTACGCTTAAAGATCGTTATAACGATACCTATAAATAAATTATTTCCCTCTCTCTCTCTCTCTCTCTCTCTCTCTCTCTCTCTCTCTCTCTCTCTCTCACGTCCGTTCTTCTACTGGATGTTATTAGATCTGTTTGCGAGGCTATCCTTTGCTGCGTACTTGTTCTTGTTATAAGCTTATTATTATTATTATTATTATTATTATTATTATTATTATTATTATTATTATTATTATTATTATTTGGAAAACACGCAGATTTTATCTAAATGCAAGACATTATCAGCATGAGCACGTGGTAAATGATTTTCTTAAAATACACCAGGCTCTAAATAAAAACAAGGTAAGTGGTTCAGCATCTGATCTAAAACTCTTTAGGTACGCATTGATTAACGTAAACCAAGCATTAAAAAAACATACGAGGCAAAAAAAAAAAAAGAAACTGAAAAAAGAAACTAAGCCTACCGTAACGAAAACTAGAAATTCATCTCGTCTTGCTTGCAATCGTATTCGCCCAGTGGTCAAAATTGTACAGTTCCCGTCACGAGAAATAATTCATAGGTGTCTGTCTTACTCCAGGATGCTTTCTGAGACTACAACGGAAACCTTTTTTCCTGTAATTCTTTATTTATAAAAAAAGAAAAACCAATATTAAAAAATTTTAACGGTAATAGAAATATTTCCTGTGGTTTTCTTTACTTTGTGTTTAATAATTAATTTGTATTAAACTGTATTATAAAATATTGATTGAAATGAGCATATAATTATGTTCAGATGTATATGAACACCGGATTAGTCCAGCTGTCACTTGGACGTTCTGCCTAAAACTGTGGCCTTCATTGCTCTGGTTGCACATTCACAAGATTGCTTCCACCCGGCCTGTTGGCGTGGAATTTTACATAATCGTTATCGATAATTATTTACTAAAAATACTTACCCAAATATGTTTATAATTATACGCCTTTCGAATCATACTTTAATATAATAGTAAAAGATAAATAACTCAGACACTTTGTGCCTGATGAAATTCATATATGCCGAAGGGAATATATTTTTTTTGTAGAAAAATAAAAAGTTCTAAGCAATATTGAATCTTTTTCCTGCAAATGACCCAACTGCTTTTATGTATATAAATTGTAATATGAATTTGCATCCCGTCATAACACGGCAATATGAAATCTGTATAAATAAACATCAGTCAAATGTCAAGGTGAAAATGCCGATTATGTCCGACTAGCAAAGAGTTCGCACATCATTTATCAAACATAATTTCCTCTTTAGAAGCTCAAAATAATAACGGCGGTGTTATTGCTTAAAAGATTCTTAATTACGCTGACACTGGCCTCAACTTCGGCTTACTAATCAGATTGTGGAATATTATTCAAAAATTGCTGTTAGTAGCGTATCAGTACTAATTTATTCAATATATACTTAAACAATTCATGTAATAAAGATATTAATAGGTTAAGAAGCTTGTCATTCGATTGATATATTCAACCAATTTCACTTAAAGATGCAAACGCTCCCAATTTTACCTAAATATTTAAATTATACGGCACACTAATTAACGCTTATAAGCAAAGTCATTACACTAGATTTCACTTTGGAAAACTTGTTTTTACAATTCCAGTTAATCAGAAACTGACTCTCATTGTGTTACACCTTTGCCGTTAGAATTTAGATGTACGGAGATTCAGTATTCGCTGGAATACATTTCTTTGCAAACGCATTATATTTTAACTACTATAGCTGTCATCGACCCCCTTATAAGCCACTTGGCTCAGAATTTATCCTCTTACAATTTGTAACACTCTACTTTGCTGAAATTTCCTTAACAAGTCAACGTCACATCAGGTTGTTCAAACTAAATATGTGTTCGTTGTGAATATATAATAGTAATAACAATAAGTTTGATAAAGACTCATCTAAAATGGTCTCCTGCTTCAAAGCCCACGCCACATTTCCTTTTACGACATTGTCAATGTGGGACATTATGCTGTTCCGATACCGCATTTCCATCCGGTTTCGTACTTGCTGCTCATAAAGTAATCCCTCGTCACTCGACAGAACCGATATTACCAGATAATGTGCTTATTCATATCCGGTATCATGGGAAATCTAGTTTCGATGGCTTCTCACAATAGCTCCATTTGTCTGTCTTCATGAGAGGAGGGACTCAAGCAAAGATAAGTGGAGGGATGCGTTGAAAAAATGGATGCATTTTTGATGACAGGGAAAAAAATATGATGATCTTTACTGGCACTTCATCAGTTACTTGGGAATTTTATTTCACCTCTGAAGTGGAATACTTTCTCTCTCTCTCTCTCTCTCTCTCTCTCTCTCTCTCTCTCTCTCTCTCCCCACAGCGGTAACATAAGGAAAAATCTTCTATTTTTTTTAACTTTATAGTACGTTTATGTCAATTCAGTTTCCAGTAGAAGCACAGTAACACACCTTTCCAAGACCACCCACCATAAAAAAACTATCTCTAACTCTTTTAGATCAACTTTCTTCTTTCTAATGACGTAATTAATCTAAAATGGTTTCACGGATTTTGTTACCTCATAGCAAACCTATCTCAATACCGTTTCTTTATTCTAGCCAAGTAACAAAAAGCTGATGTTCATTGCCAAACTTCTGGGATCAGTATCCAAAATTGCGATTTATTAAAATAAGAAAACGGTAGAATCGTGCAAAAAAAAAAAAGAAAATCTTTGAATTGTATTCAAACTTTTCTCATTCCTAACATTAATTGCGTTATCTAATTCTGGAATAAACTTCAGATTTTGGCAATGATTAATTTTAGGGTGCTTAATTATCTCATACTCATAAATCCACCGAATCCTTATTGGATTGTTCAACTTAAAAATACACGAACGGATGGTCCGAAAGTAAAACGTTAAAATAAATGTTGGTAAAAAACGAACTATTACGTATCTGTCTGTCTGTCGTGTTTATATGAATAACCATTTTAAAGCCTCTAGAGTAACAGGCAGACAATACTATGATGGAAAAAAATATGAAAGAAAACTTACACAAACAACTAAAAAAAAATTTCGATGTCTCTTTGTCTGCCTTTCTCAACTCTCTACATGAACAGTCATGACCAACTACAAAATGATCGTCGATGACCAGTTTAAGGCTCAGTAGATCACAAAATCACTTTCCGGTCCGGATGACATGTATAAAGCGCAGCAGAGTTTTGAATGAATGAATGAATGAGTTTCGCATGAAATTCCGAGCGATGTGACGCCCCTTTGGGTCAGTTCTGACGAGTTTCCCTTCCGATAGAGCGAGAGGCGGCCATGCATTTACAATGTCCTGAATAGTAATTGATTTTTACACAGACATTAAATGATATCGTCAGTAGAATTAGGGCACCTATTATTATTATTATTATTATTATTATTATTATTATTATTATTATTATTATTATTATTATTGAAAACTAAAACCCACAATACTATATTTGCAAAAGTACTTAGGAATTTATGAAAAATGTAACTTGAGGTAAAATATAAAAAAAAATAATTTTCACGGTATTACCCATGATATTATGACCAGATAATATTTTTAACAACATTAATGAACGAAATAAAGATAAAACAACATTAATATACTGAGGGGTAAAAATAATAACCACACAGTAAATGAATAATCAATAAATGTAAATACTTCTCGAAAGATGATGGCGCTGGTTGTGTATCATCAGACAAAGATACCTCCTGTATATATTCAGCAGCAGTGGAGTTCATTAACCAGGCAACTTGAAATAACAAAAGGGATACATTATGCCTAACTGGAGCTCAATTAACTTTGTCTGTCTGTCAATCTCATTCCCTCTTATTCTTTCTTTCTCTGAAGCTTCCGGTGTAGGAAAATCTCTTATTTATTGTCACTTTGTGTAAGACTCCACAAATGCAAATGAATGACGTTAATTTGTGGTAGCTTCATCATCAAGTCTGAAACGATTTCTTCCTACTTCTGAAAAAATGAATGGCGATTTAGAAGTGAAAATGAAACAGCGTTCTCCAGAGCCTCATTTAGTCAAGTTAAAGTTAATATCGGTCGTGATGATTCCGGCAATATGAAAAACCTGCAGAAAGACTGAGACGCTGAAGCAGAAGTGAAACTCACTCAGTCACTCACTCCCTCATCTTGTTGGACTCTGGCTTTTTTTGTTGCCTGTTGGCTCTTATATCACTTATTTTTTATTCGTTTTTATCTCTCGTGAGGGTGAATAATATGGTCAGCCTCATGATAATTCCTTAAGGAATTTGGTATTTCTGAAACACCTTATTTACACCAATCTCAAAACTATTACTATTCTCCGTCTTACAAGTGGGGGATGAGGAATTTCCATTATCCGATTAATAGTTTTCAGGATTTCTCGAGTTACTTCGTATTGAATCACTGTGATTTCCTTTTTGTTATGTCAAAACAAAAGGTAAAATATCACAATCGTATTTTGACAGTTTTGTTTTACTGCTAAACGTCACTACGATTATCAACGTGATCTATTTAGAACCAAAACGGGGCTAGAACTGTTTCTTTGTTGATTTCCTCTAACAAACAAAAACAGGTAAAAAAAAAAACAAGGAAAGTCCGGATATTTTCTACTCTACCTTTCATCTTACCCTTCTCTGTCTGTCTGTCTGTCTGAAAATTAACACAACTATTTCTCAGCTGTAGTGTTCATTAATTTAAATAAATGCAGGCATACTGAAGAACGAGAAAAACCATTTCTTTGTTTTTTTTTTTTTCCTTAAACCCTTAAACTTGTCATTGTACAATTCTACAGTGGCTAACCCTGTTAATCTCTTACTAGCCCGACCTGCGCTCTTAGTTACTCTTATTTAAAATGTGTAATACAACAAAGCCTTTTCTCTTGCGTCTGAGAAACAACCAAGAAGTTATAAAGAGCAGTTTGTATAGACACGATGAGAAGACTAATGATGACACGTAATTCAAGTGAGGATTCAGAATTGGACATGTGGCCAGTGGTACGGACAGGAAAGCGAAAACTATGAAATTATACCAGATTTTTGCAACCAACTATCGTCTAAAGACTCTACCTAGAAAGATGGAAACGCTTATGAATATCTAGACAACTTAAGCTTCAATTTTTCAAAATCAGCTCTGAACAATAGGCTACAACTAAAGCTTGGGGAGTCTACTGTGAGAACCGTAATTTGAGTGAACCCACTCGAAATACATTTCATCTTCTGCATTACCCAATTCAAATGTTTTAATTCCACTCACCCACAATGACGTGTTCAAGATCGTAAACAGCCAGCTTGGTACGACACTAGTTCCTAGATCAGAGAAATTTAGCTCTGCTGCGTTTGGCCAGTCGTATATGTGGCCATTAGTAAATGCCAAAACCTTATGTACCTAAGAGCTCTGCACTATTCTCGCGGATAGAATGACTCATCTCGAAATCAGCTCCAAGAGACGTTTAAGACAATAGACGTATTGATGGCACCGACGGCCTACGCTATTTGGACGCCAGTTGGAGAACTCATCAGATCAGTCAACATGAGGGGAATTGTATGCCGATAAACCAACAGTTGTTTTGCGTCTGGAAGTGCAATCATGGAATGGGTATGCAGGAATATACAGCGAACGTGTGGGGAACATTTCCACGGCTGTGCTGGAATTTTCTGAGCTACAGTCTCGGAAAGCTGAAGCCTCTGTTCTGTCCCTTAAAGAGAACAGGATGCTTGTATCTTATCCATCTGGCTGTGGAGTCTTTAGACACTGGGTCTCTTTGAAAACCTATGTATCATTTTTTTTAAGACATAAGTGTTTAAAATAATTTAAATGTGTTATTTACTTAACAGCGCAAATTATTTAATATATTACTTTATGCACGCAAAGGATTAATGTGTCTCAAATACTATATTTACTAAATGCACTTCATACAAAAACTGTTACTTTATTTATGCAAAAGACTTGAAATTTTCAATAAATTATTTAGCGCAAACTCAGATCCCAAATAAAATACATGATATTCGTTTGTACTATACTTATGAATTTTTTGTATCTCTCACCTAAAAATTAGCTTTAGAATAAATATCTGCGGCAATTTTTCCATTAATACATTGCAAAATGACAGCAAATTAAAGCTGCCACCTAATGTTAGCTAAATGAACCTACAACGTTCTTTCAGAAAGAATGTACAACCGTAAAATCTCTTGAATCTCTCTTGAATACTTCTGCATTCCTTATCCCACACACGACAACTTCGCTTATCTGTGTAAATAAAATTCTCCAGAAAAAAATCCAATTCAAACTTTACAATGATAATCATGAGCATACCGTTCCTTTTGGAGATAAAATCGCACTAGGAACCTTTAACGCGGATTTCCTGGACGAAATCCATTTCAAAAAGTACTTTTAACGAAGTGTCTAGCATTTCAAAAAAATTAGATTAGGAAAAAGGAGAAAAAGGTATTTTGCTGTTCATTGTGCGGCATTTTTCATCTTTTGACATATAATTTCTGTATGGAATTGCTACCAGAGAGAGAGAGAGAGAGAAAGAGAGAGAGAGAGAGAGAGAGAGAGAGATTAAAAATTATGAGAAACCTGTATGCTCACAAGATATAAACATTAGGTATTATGTTTGAAGTTTGAAGTGATCAACAATTTCAGTTTACATCTCTCTTTCTCTCTCTCTCTCTCTCTCTCTCTCTCTCTCTCTCTCTCTCTCTCTCTCTCTCTCTCTCTCTCTCTGGATCTACTGTGGAAGATCTGCAACGCTTGTTAAAGAAGAGGTCAAGGTTAAGAAAATCTAATAGCAATAAACAATGAATAATGATCGCTATAAAAGAGAAAATATGAACGTGTAGATAAGCAATAAAATGCTCATCTTTGTTCACCTGAATAATATTGGAACTTGTGATTATGATCGGCCACTGATTTTTTTAAGGGGCAAATGACAATAGAAGTACACATTAACACATATACGCACACACACACACACATATATATATACATATATATACTGTGTATATATATATATATATATATATATATATATATATATATATATATATATATATATATATCTTCTTCTTCTTTTTCTTTTAACGTGCTTTTATTCCCATTTTTGTATGGGGTAAGTGATGCCTTCTTTGAAGGACTTTTGATTTGGCTTTCGGGGTAGACCTGTGGTCTCGATCGGCTGCCCTGCCTGACATCGCTTAGACCCCGG